>NC_066883.1:17655064-17862564 GCF_022985175.1 Labeo rohita
AAGCATCGTGCCGCTGTAAAACGAGCAAAGGTTATCCCAGAAATGCGATAATGCGCTATATATGACACGAATTTGGCGAACTTGAACCTATTGAGTGACTGACATGTCGTTTAACACAGGCAACAGGGGAACGCAGGTAGAAAGTGTCTATTCAACTGGCTCGCTTTTAAAAAGTGCCACTCTGAATAATTTACATCTAACATTTTCATTCGACCCACTTAAGTTACAGAGCTGCACTGAGGTGGAGAAGCAATGAGATGAGAGTTACTGGCCGTAAAAACTCCCTCCAGAGATGGAAAATATCACAGGTGGCGGAGACGGTAGGGGACGTCCAAATCTCCACTTCCAAAGTGAAGCCCGTCGGCAGTGGGAGAATAAAGGGGGATGAACGCAATATGGTGTGTTTTTCCCTTGGCCTAACAGTTTGACCTCCTTGTATGAGTCAAGTACCAGGAGAGCTTGAAAATAATTAAGGATCAAAAGTGACTTACAAATTCCTAACCCTCCGTATCGGCCTTAAGCAGACTTAGGAGACTGCTTCACATTACATTATATCTCATATCAAGGTACAAAAATAAATGAAATACAAATAACCAAGAACTTCATATTAGGGTCGTTTTCAGATTTTTTTTTTAGTTGAGTGGCACAATGTCAACATTTTGTGATCATCAATATAACTATAAATTATTATTATTATTATTATTATTATTATTATTAAATATTTATTTTATAAAATAAATAAATTTTATAAATATAAATTTTATAAAATTTATAAATAACTGTACTAACAAAATAATTGCAATAATTACTAATTAAGTAATAAAAAGAATACCACTATTATAGTATTATAAATATAGTATGAAAATTTCTACAACTAATGCAATTATTATAAAAAATAACAATAATCAGTTATTAATGATAGCTATTTATCATTCATAATTTATAGAAAAGTATCATATTTATAAAAAAAGATATATAATTATATAAAGATATATATTACTAGTATTATATTAGTTGTAGTAGTAGTAGCAGTACTAAATACAAATATAAAATAAAATCCATAAAATCCAAATAAGATCTATTATAATGTAATAATTCACTGTAAAAAAAAAAAAAAAAATATTTACATTTAAATTATCATATATTAGTTGTTGTTGTTGTTGTACTTTTACAAAAATGATCTCAATAATTACTAAATAAATAAAAAATCACTATTATATCACTATTATAAATATATTACAATAATTACTATTACTACTACTACTACTACTACTAATAATAATAATAATAACAATTCAATTCTTAAGAATGTGTTTATATTTATATTAAAAATAGCAATAATTACTAATTAATTATTAATGATGACTATTATAATTATGAATTCATAATTTATAGAAAAATATAATATTAATATAAACATATATAATTATATAAAATATAGATTGTGATTAGTAGTAATAAGAGTATTATTAAATACAAATATAAAATAAAATCCATAAAATACAAATAAGAAATATTATCATGTAATGATTCACTGTAAAATAAAATAAAAAATAAAATAATAATAATTTCGCATTTAAATGATCATATATTAGATGTTGTTGTTATTACAAAAATAATTGCAATAAAAATGCCACTATTATATCACTATTATTTTAAACATATCATAAAAATGAATAATATTATTAAAAATAACAATAATTACTAATTTATTATTAATGATAACTATTATGATTATTCATTCACAATTTGTAAAAAATATATATTATATAAAATTATATATAGTTATCTAAAATATATATTATTAGTATTATATTAGTAATATTACTAAATGCAAATATAAAATAAAATCCATAAAATCCAAATAAGTAATAATCCACAAAAAATATATATGAATATTTTTACACTTAAATGATCATATATTAGTTGTTGTTGTTATCATTATTATTATAATTTAAAAAAATAATGGTAAAAAAAAAATATATATATATACTGTAGTTATATAAAACACATTATACTAGTAGTATTACTAAATGCAAATATAAAATAAAATCCATAAAATAAGAAATATTACAAAGTAAGAAATATTACAAAGTAATAATCCACAAAAAAAGAAAATTACATTTTTACATTGAAATTATCACATATTAGCTGTTGTTATTGTTGCTATTGTTGTTGTTATCATTATTATCATTATTATTATTATTATTATTACAAAATAATTGCAATAATTACTAACTAAGCAATAAAAATAATACCAATACTATATCACTATTATTAGAAATATATTATTACTATTTATATTCTAAAATATACTACTATTACTACTACTATTATTACTAATACAGTTATTAAAAAATAACAATAATTCCTAATTAATTAAATAATTCATAAATTATAAAATAATATAATATTTCTATAAAAATATATGATTAATCATTGCTAGCAACAACAATAATAATTTAGGTAGTAAAAGTAGTAGCAGTAATAATAATAATAATAATGTTTATATTATCATATATTATTAATATTTATATATAATTATATAAATATATTTTTGTCATTATTATATTTATTTTATAAAAACAACAATTACTAATAAGAAATATTAAAATGTCATATTCCACTGTAAAATAAAACATTAAGAAAAATATATTTTAAAGCGTATGTATGTATGTATGTATGCATGTATGTATGCCTGTGTTTGTTTGTATTTTTTTTTTTACATCGCAACTGTAAAATTACAGTACTAATATGTATGGCTGTCTTAATTTCTTCATCTTCAAACATTAAACTATCAAACTTTTATTTAAAAAAAAATCCAGGGAGCCATTAAAGCTTCTCTTTTGTTGATAATCGCTTCTTATTACAAGTATGGGACGATGGTTGGCACACATTGCGTTTCCAAATGCACGTTAAAAAAAAGCGACCCAAACTCAGATCAGATGCAGAGATGAGTTTGTGTGCAGCAGCATTTACAATCTCGCACTTGACTGTGAAACACTACATGCATGTATTTAATGGCCTTTCGGTTTTATTTCACTTAAGCGTGCAGCTCTACTACAAACGTCCATCTGTGTTAGTGCACAGCAAAGGAGTTTGTACGGGTTGTCGGTTTTGTGCTGCTGAACCATGACTAATGCTGCAGCCCATGCAGGCCGGCACTCCGGCACCTCCTGCCTCATAGATCTCAGGCTCAGGGGCCTGGAATCTGTGTCGCCGCTCCATCTGCTGACCCTCCTCCTCCAAGAATGCATCCCACCCCCCCCATACGGTCAGCGCGCGGGACTCTCCTCCAGCTGGAGGTGAACTCAGAGGTCTCTCTTAATAAGTCCAGTGCCAACGTGAGGCCCAACCCACACCTCTACGCCGCTGACGCAAAACCAACGGAGACTCCATTTATCCATCTGGCTGCCTGGCTGACAAGACCAGCGTGAATTTACAAGCTGGTTTATGCCTTTTATGGGGAGAAAATGCTAGGCGACTAGCACTGTGTTTCTGTTGACGCTGGTTGAGCCCGCCGAAGAAGACAGCAGCATCGCAAACGCAACATACGCTGACTTTCAACAGGGTGACGAGCAGCAGGCAGATTCGACAGCGTGTTACTGAAGCTCCACTGACAAGCACTAAAAATCAGGGCTGTCAGTTTAACATTATTATTTATAGGGATTAGTTATCAAGAGAAGAACGGGAAAAAGAATAACACAATTATTCATCTCCATGGGTGGTATGTAAAATCCATATTAAAGATTTCTGTGGAAAATATCAGAGAAAAAAAAGGGCTAAGAATGTTCATGTTTTTGAAAGAAGTATTTGATGAAAAACACAATACTGTTAAATATTTTCACAATTAAAATAACTCTTCCCTATTGTAATATATTTAAACACTTCACCAGTCAAAGTCACAAGATCCTTTAGAAATTATAATAATTTCCTAAATTATAATAAATTATGATAAAAGTCCTAAAATAGCATTTATTAATATTACTAGTGCTGAATCATTTTTTTTGTTGCTGAATATTTTTGTTGAAGCTGACAAATTTTTAAGTATTCTAAGATTAATAGAAAGTTCAAAAGAATAGCATTTATCTTTTTTACTTATTTATTTTTTTGTAATATTATAAATGACTTTACTGTAACTTTGAAGCAATTTAATGCATGCTATATATATATATATATATATATATATATATATATATATAATAAAAATAAAATAATTATAATTACTATAATATTTATTTATTTACTTATTTTTTAACATAGTGTGTATATATATATATATATATATATAAATGATAAAAAATAACTATAATTACTATGTATATTATTTATTTATTTATCACAATAACAACTATATAATTTATAAAATAATAACTATAATTACTTATAAAATAATAACTATAATTACTATGTATACTTACTTATATACGTATTTATTTATCTTAATTACACCTATAATTACTATGTATATTTATTTATTTATTTATTTACTTACTTCTGTATGATTATATATATATATATATACATTCATATATATATATACACTTAAAGTACTATTATATTATATTACTGTGTTCTACTATAGTATAATATGTAGAATATAGCTATATAATAAGTATATTATATATATTTTTTAATTTATTTCTATTTTATTTTTATTCATTTATTTTAATAGTGTGTATATATATATATATATATATATAATACTATAGCATTATGGCACTATAATAACTATACAATAATAACTGCATAATATAATATATAATTCTATATACTAAATGTTATTATACATGTATATAAATAAATTATAAAATATTAACTACTAATTGACTATAATTAGTAATATTATATAATATTATATATAAATATATATATATATTATACAAAGAATGTTTTAAATTTTTAATAATAATAGTTTAAAAACTTGACAAATTCAAAGATTTATTTGTCTGCAACAATAATGTTCTGGAATTATTTTTATCTGATACATCAAATACTGATATATGCAATTAACTGCAATTTATTAATCAGCGTATCGTAATAAATTTGATTCATAATTATAATAGGTTGAAAGCTCTACTAAAAATATGACCGATAACCAGAGCTGTCTTGCAGCACTCTATGACCTTGTTTTTCATATTCACTAACTGACAAAAAATGATATTATAAAACAATGAAAATGGGTTGTTTGGCTGACTGACATGAAAGACAAAGTTCAAAGGGATGGAATATTACAATGAATTGCATCATATGAGACACCAGAGATTCAGTTCCTGAGGAATATGACTCTCAGATATGAATAGAGGACCATGAAAACCTCAGAAGCTGTCTTGATCACGGTTTGTTTAATCCAGTCTGACATGAGTTGCGATGACAAACAACACAAGAGAACGGGAGAAGGAGATCGACTAAAGAATATTTATGCACAAACAAACACTCTTCTCATTGTGACGCAAACACAAACAAACATTATTGTTCAAACGATAATAACAAACCAAAAACAATCTGCTTAGATTCCAGGACGACTGTTTACCCGTACCCGAGTCGATACAGCGTAAGTCTGAATAGATTTTCATGGGCTGACCATGACAGTCTAATTTGAGCCTTATTTCAAAACGAAGAACCACAAGAACGCAGCCTCTGATCACCACACAGCCGCAACACCAGGCTAAACACAGGGCGTTTCCCTCTGGCAGGGACATAATAATACCCTTCTATTTTGGTACCAGCAGATGGGAGGTTATTATAAGTTACGCTCCAATTTTCCTCCCTTCATTTTCAAACTGACTGTAGAATTGAATTTGGTAGGGACGCTACATTTATTCGAGCTCAGGTGTCATTACAAGGTCTCTTAACTTTCAAAATGAGCCCATGATCGAGCCAATCACATGCTGCGCCTCAAACATTACCGTACAGCTTCTGCACATATACATATATATATATATATAGATAGATAGATAGATATTACAGAAGTATTCTGTAAATTAGTTATCTGGCCAAAATATGCTTCAAATATATGTATGTGAATAATTAACATCTATATTTACACTTACATGTAATCTAGATTATGAAATCAGATTCCAAAATAAGTACTAGAAATTAGAGAATATTACATTTTAAAATGCTCATGATGAGATTACTTTTTATTGATTATATGATTACATATTATTCACACAATCGCATTTAGATTTGATTATATTCACAATATAGAGTGCTAATGTAAATGTCATGCGAATAACTTCACGATCCAAGCTTTGGGCGAATTTGGGGGGAAAACACTATGTATAAAACAAATAATTACGAAACGTATTCCTGATTATGAATGGACTTAAAACAAGTTAGGCAAAAAGTAATCTAAAAGTAATCTACAAAGTAGTCAGAATACATTACAACTGAGTTACCGAGTTACTTTACAAACAGAACTGGGTAGATTATTTACAAATAGTTCTGATTCCAAATTACATGACAAAAATTGTAGTCAGTAACGTAATCCATTTCGTTAAACATTTTAGGTAATGTAATCAGATTACTGTTGGATTACTTTTAGATTACTTTTAACCTAACTCGTTTATCACATTGATTTAAACAGGATAATCTCAATCTCAATGATGTACAAATACAAAGAGTGAGAAAATATATTTCTTTCATTGTAATTAACAACATGAAGTGCATTCAAAATTATAGTTCTTCAAGGTTTCCCAAACTGGGGTTCGTAAAGGAACTACAGGGGGTTTGTAAGTTTAATGAAAGGCTAACCAGTAATTAAATCATAATGTAAAATTAAAATAAATCATTTTAAAATAATCAAAATAATTCACTTACTGAAAAAGAAGAAATATTTTATGCATGCCATATGGCCAATATCAGAGCACTGTAAACATGCAAATGTGATACTTTATTAAAATATTTATTTTAAAATCTCAGGGGTACTGAGTCACTGATTATGATTTCACTTTTTTTACTTTAATTAGTGTGTAATGTTGCTGTTTGAGCATAAACAACATCTGCAAAGTTACGACGCTCAAAGTTCAATGCAAAGGGAGATATTTCTTTTACAGAACTGCTGATTGACAACTCCCTTAAAGTAAATATATTAGGTGAAAGAGGTTCAGATGACAAAATGTTTGAGAATGTTTGAAAATAAGAAATAATGAGAATTTGTGAATTTTAATGAGTTTGAAAGACAAAAGCCTTTCAATAATACATAACAACACATGGTTAAATAACCTGCTGAGTGATAATTCAAATAAAAATGAGCCAGTGTTCATCAGTTTGTTGATGCAGTGTTGAAACCTTCTTAAACCTGAAATGATTTTTGTAAATCCATTGGTCAAATGCTGTGTCGCCTCCTGACTAATGACAAGTCTGTGTGTGAATGTCCACAAAAATGGACTTTCTCAGTGTATATGTCACACCCCTGTGGACTGATTTGTTAGTTTCACCCTTCTGTGCCCTTATATGGTCTTTCCTGTTCCGTTTCTTGTTACGTCTTTATTGGTTAATTACCCACACCTGTCTTTGTATCGTTAGCACCCCTTTATAAGTTGTATTCAGTTCAGTGATTGTTGTCTGATCTTAAAGTTATGTTAGTGTGTGTTTCCCTGTGTTTTCTGTTTGGATGTACCCCATTTTTTTTGGATGTTAAAATGTAACTTACTCTAATTTTCTAAGTAATTTTTGGAATCTAATAACGTAATCCAGATTACATGTAATCAGTTACTACCCAGCTCTGAATACTAACTACAATTTTCGTAATGTAATCAGATTAGATTATGAAATAAATAAAATATGTATTTATTTATTTATTCATGGATAGAAACTGCAAGACATTCTTTTAGGACTTTTTGAAGAATAGAAAGTTCAAAACCAACAGCATTTGTTTAAAATATCAATATCTTGTAACATTATAAATTTACTTCCTTTATGTTTATTATGTTCATATTTAAATTGTATTTATTTACCTGTGATACATTTTTTCATGAAATATCAATAGTTCGTAACATTATACATTTATTTTTATTATGTTTGCTTTTAAAAACAATTGAGTATTTATTTATTATTCAAAATATCAATATTTTGTAACATTATACATTTACTTTATTTTTATTAAGTTTGTATTTAAAAGCAATTGAGATTTTATTTATTTATTAACCTGTGAAATCGCAACCAGTGATAGATATATATATATATATATATATATATATATATATATATATATATATATATATATATATATATATATATATATATATATTTTTTTTTTTTTTTTTTCAGGATGCTTTAGTAAATATAAAGTTCAAAACCAACAGTATTTATTTCAAATATCAATATTTTGTAACATCATACATTTATTTACTTTACTTTTATTATGTTCCTATTTAAAAACAATTGAGTTTATATTTATATATTTATTACCTGTGATACATTTTTTTTAGGATGCTTTGATAAATAGAAAGTTCAAAACTGAAAGCATTTATCTGAACTATCAATATTTTGTAACATTATACATGTATTTACTTTATTTTTATTATGTTTGTATTTTTAAACAAACAAACAAACAAATGTATTTATTTATTTTAATTTTTGTGGAAACTTTGATATCTTTTTTCAGGACTTTTTGATGTATAGACCAACAATATTTATTTTAAATATCAATATTTTGAAACATTATACATTTATTGTTATGATGTTCATATTCATTCATTCATGCATTCATTCATTCATTCATTCATATTTTTGTGGCAACTGTCATACTTTTTTTCCACAAGACTCTTTGATGAATAGAAAGTTCAAAACCAACAGCATTTATTTTAAATATAATATTTTGTAAAATTATGCATTTATTTACTGTCACTTTTTTAATTAATTTAATCCATCACTGCTTAATAAAATAATTAATTTCTTTCAAAAGAAAAAAAAATACACTGACCCTCAAACTTTTGAATGGTAATGTAAATTAAAGCTGTTTTAATCGACAAAAGCCATTTCAATTATTGCTGACTAAAATTAGCAATATCAAAAAGATTAAAATGCCACTTAATTAAAATACAGTCTAATCAGACTATGACGAAAACAAAAACATAATTTAATTGTGGAAAAACTGCGTAAACAAACAAAAGTGAAAGCCATGGATGAAAGCCACCGGTTCCTGCGGTGTTCAGTGCTGCGATTTTAATTAAGAAGTGTCGAGTCGCATTAGATATGATGATCTCCAATAGACGCATACAGTTTTGTATTTGATAAATGTGCCATTTCTCTGCATGCGCACCCAACGTAAAGTTTCCAAACCGCTCCGTACGCAGCATCCTCCCTTTAAAGCTGATGCTCAAAATATTTCACCCTTAGAAACAGGAACAACAACTCCAAAAATACTTCCAAATGGGTGGTTTTCTCGCTGAGTTCCCTTGTTACCACAAAGGCTGCCAGTGAAAAGGTTGAGGAGCCATCTGTCAGCATTTGTGGTCTGCTGTAGCAATCTGCTTTGGTCTTGCAGAGACTGCCTCCTATCCGGTTACAGAGCGGGTCGCCACCGCGAACGCACGCCGCCGAGGCTCGCACCTCTGCTACTGGGAGGACTAATAACAGGCTGGATCACATCTGTTTACCAGCGCTCAACTCCAGGGGGGCTTTTCTAGTTTTAGGCTGTTTAGTTAAGATGGCAGCATCGCTTAATTAGTTTATTCATGTTAGACGGAAAGAGAAGAGAAGAGGTAATTAGGAAAACGCAACAGTGGCCTGTGAGGCTTACACGCATTTGTGGATTTATTTTCTTTTTTCTTAATTTTTTTTTTTACTTCACATGGATTGACAGCAAGTGCGCAGAAATTTCTTTAAATCAGAAGGTGAATCAAGCTTTTACAAATCTGAAAAATGGCCAGATGTCGCTAATATACTATGTTTACATAAATATGTATATGGGTCAATGACGTGACGCTACTTTTGTGTCCATATGGTTTAATTAAATTTAAACGGGTTAACATTTCAAAATAAATGTGCATAATAATTGCAAATATTCTCTTTTTTTGTGGACCAAGTCTAAATTTTCTGGTTTTAATTCATTTTGAGATAATACTTGGGGGATGACTGCAAAAATGTCAGTGTGGTGTAACCGTAAAAACGTAGCACCAAATAACTGATCTTGTTTAAAAAAGGTAAAATTCTCAATAACACACCAGATCGGCTAGTTTGGCATAATCTTACATTACTACTATTTATATAGCCATTGTTCTGAATATCATAATTATTTTGGGGAATTATGTGAGTCAAGTCAAATTCCTGAAGTGTCAAGGTGGTGTAACCACCATTCAAGGAGCATTTTGTTAATATTTTAAAAGAAGATCATGTGACGAAAATTACCAGGACCTCTGGTAATACTAACTGCTGCATGCAAAGGTTAGTAACTCTCTAATTTTTGGGTGAACTATCCCTTTATGCAACACATAGTATCATATAATATAATGTATTATATACATAAATGATTTAAGAGGTTAATAATGTAGGAGAATGAAGTGGGTGTCTACATTTGAACATAAATTCACTGATTTGGTTAATAATTTAACCAAAGATTACAATTTACATGACAATTCATTACATTTCTGATATTTTATAATTAATTTGATATAACAGAGCCCCGTTTTCCCCAATACATAATGACATTACAATACGAAAATTAAAATTACAACACGAGACATGAGTTTACTGTTCATCACACTGATTTCTTGTCAGATATTGTTCTTAACTGTAATTATAATACAAGACGAGTTCACTGTTTATCACTATGATCATTTCTTGTCAGTTATTGTTTCTTAACTGTAATTACAATATGAGACATGAGTTCACTGTTCATCACTATGATAATTTCGTGTTGCCGGATTTTTTTTAGCATTGAAAAAAAGCACTTCAGCTGAACTTGTTGACAGTCATGCTTCATTTTCAGTGTCAATTTCTTCAACAAACAATGGTCTTTCTGTAGAAGCAACATGGTCAAGTGGTGTAACTGCTTTGTGTCAATTGGCGTAACCAGTATTTTTCATAAAAATCTAATTATATACAGGACAATTAATGTTAAATAAAATGTAGTCATCTAGTTTAGTATAATAATATGGTTTTTCACATTTATTTGCATAATTTGCAAAGATTATTTAGAAAACATTGGTGTTTTCAGCATATGTCCTGCCAAATATTGCAAAAAATGCATTAAAATTTACATTTAAAGATAACTCTAATAAAATCTATTTTCGTGTGATATTTTAAAATGAAGTATTTATTTTAATGAGTAAGCTTACATGCCATCTAGGTGGATAAAATATTTAATATTTCTCATTTTTTGTCGGTTACACAATTTGACATTTTCATGTACATTCAGTCTTAACTTTTGTAAAAAATGGTGCATATGTAATTTTTAATTACATAAAATCAACATAAACACGCAGTGTACATTTTAAAATACCTGATGGATGCTTTTAAAACAAGTTTTTAAAAGATTTTTGAATTTCTCATCTTGCCATCCCCTTTTTGTCACTGACCCATATGTTTTAGTTACTTATATTTAAAAAAAAATGGCCAAAATATATGAAAAAAAGTACTTTAAATGTACACACAATATATTTAACAATATATTTTTTATTATTGTATTTTATTTTATTATATATTATTGCCCAAAATATATTTTAAAAATACATTCTGCATTTAATCACAGACTGAGATGTTGTATCCTGAAGCACATTAGGGGTCGACCAATATGTGTTTTTCAGGGTCGGTGTCGATATGATTATTAAAGATCAAATAAACAGATAACCAATATTTTGAAACAATATATATGTCTGGTGTCAAATTGAAAATTAATGTCAATAATAACAAGGGCTCTGGCAAAAAAAAAAATAAATAAAAGTTCTTTAAATGCTTTTAAATTATTTTATCTGCAAATCTGTCTTAAAAATGACCGATGCCGATAACCATAAAATGCTTAATATCAGCACCGATAACTGGTTGACCCATATTGTACATGTTTTTGAAGGAAGTCTTTTATGCTCATAAAGGCTGCATTTATTTCTTTAAAAAAAAAAAAAAAAGTGTCTGTTACATGTTAAAATTCCTGTTCTGTGCATGCCTCTTTAAATGCTAATGAGCTACTGCTCACTCTGCCCCCTCTTCCATTTTTGGTGTATTCGGGGCACGTTACCATCAAAAACAAAACTGTGTCCTCAGTGGCTCCGACGTTGGGAGATTGTTATGTTCTCTTTTACATCCAACTACGTAACACCTGCATTGCTTACAAAATATTGTCGCTACAGCTGCTTGAGCACAGAGAAAATGGCGGGTGGCAAACAACTGGCTGAGGACAGAAATATGCTAATACAAGACAAAATTAATTTCGTATCCGATGTCCCCTTTAAACGTGCAAGAGGGCCATATTTGAGGTCAAAAGTTTGCATCCCCCTTTCAGAATCATTAAAAATGTTAATTATTTTACCAAAATAAGAGGAAATACAAAATACATGTTATTGTTTATTTAGTACTGACCTGAATAAGATATTTCATATAAAAGATGTTAACATATAGTCCACAGGAGAAAATAATAGTTAAATTTATGAAAATGACCTCAAAAGTTTACATCCCCTTGATTCTTAATACTGTGTTGTTATCTGAATGATCCACAGCTGTTTTTTTTTGTTTAGTGATAGTTATTCATGACCCCCTTGTTTGTCCTGAACAGTTAAACTGCCCACTGTTCTTCAGAAAATCCTTCAGGTCCCACAAATTGTTTGTTTGCTCTGCATTTTGGTGTATTTTAACCCTTTTCAACAATGGCTGTATGATTTTGAGACCCATCTTTTCACACTAAGGACAACTGAGGGACCCATACGCCACTATTTCAGAAGATTCAAACCCTCACTGATGCTTCAAAAGGAAAAGCCATGGATTAAGAGCCGGGGGGGTGAAAACTTTTGAAACTAATGAAGATGTGTACATTTTTCTTATTTTGCCTAATATATATTTTTTTCATGTTGTGCTGCCCTTCAAAAGCTACAGAAGATAAAATAAGTCAAATTTACCCTGATCTTCAAATTCAAAAAGGTTTCACCCCCCGGCATGTATTAATGCATGTTTTAGTGAGCGTTTGAACCTTCTGTAAATAGTTGCATTTGAGTCCCTCAGTTGTCTTTAGATTTATGTGTAATGTCTTATTCAGGTCAGTACTAAATAAACAATAACATGCATTTTGTGCAAACTTTTGACCTCTGCTATAATATAATATGTACAATTAAACGCACACATAATCCCACATTATTCTGCAAAGGAAAAATTAAACTGCAACTTCTTTCAGTGCTTCCTGCAGCAATTCTCCTCCACCCCATTTTTTGCTTTTCTTTCCATACTAAGATACTAAGATCCTGAGGGGACAATTTGTTCAGAGTTTCATGCTCAGGCACCGTCTATTGTGGACAGAAAGCCAAATATGTGGGAGTTTCTTCAACTTCGGGCACTTTTATGTCCCAGGGGTGGCTTTTTTATTAAACTAACCAGATTTCAGCTATTTTCGTTTTGTTGAGGAGGGTCTTTGATGCATTTTATGGTGTCTACATCAAGATTTTCAACCTTAAATAATATAAGAAAATTCAAAACAAATCTAATCTAAAGTGAAATAAACATGCGTGCATCTTTCAAAAGTTGTACTTGTTTACCAAGGAAATAGTAGTGCTAGTCAAGAGCTCCAGAAAAAAATAAAAATATATATATTATTTACAAACCTTTTCAGTTTTAGCGGAAAACAACCCTGAAAGAATGATTCATTGTGTTTATTGAGAATAGATAAAATGAACATCTGAGCAGATGAAGACCATTAGGAACCTGAGGTCTTTATGAGGGCCAGCCGGTCTGTGCTGTGTAGACATTTCCCTCAACCCACGGTTTAAACAGGCAGCCAATGTTAGTAAAATGAAATACTCAAGGAAGACATAAGTCTCATTAAGGCTCATAAAGGACATCCCTAATAAGATCCTTGGCCTGACATTAAGGAGCTCTCTAGTGATGGCTGATTAATTGCAGGTGCAAATGAAAGCTTTGGAGAGAGCTTAGGTTCTGTGGATGTAATTTATCCTTCCACGTCCTTGCAGATAGGAAAATATCTGGCAGAGCTACGGTGGGTTCACCTGGGGAGATGCGCTCCCACCTTGAAGGACAGCTCCATCGTTTTAGCTCATAATGGGCTCTTTCCACAAAAGGAAGTCAGGCCGGGGCATGGGCTTTATTTGAGAATCCATAAAGCCAAGAGTCAAACGATCTTTAAGCGGCAGAGGGATGCTTGAACAACAAAGCCCTGTAAAATAAGATGCTTGTGAAATATATGTACATCCCACTAGTGAGTATTTCACACAGTCCTCCAAGAATTCAGAGAAGAGCTTAGCGCGGCTTCATGAATGATTCTGTTTCTTTGAAACACAAGCAAACATGGCAGGGTAAAGAAAGCGAAAACACTGTGAAAAAAAAAGAAAAAGTTTAAACATATTCATTATGAACCACCCAGGATTTTGAATGTGATTTTAGTTGTTTTTATCTGTCTTTCTGTGCCCAAGAGATGTCGGGGGAAACAACACGGCTAAAGACACAGGGGTCACAAAGAAAAGCTGGCACGGAATAATTTGCGAGGGACCCATAAGAGTTGTCCAGAAAAGGTCGACCTGAAAATACAAAGCACGCATGAAAGGAGCGATCAGCCTTTCGAGCATCATTATGCAGCTCTGGAAACCTACTGTGCCGTCCCTTCAAACGAACACCGAACATTACAACAAGCATAAGCATCTCATTTATTTCATCACGAAATATAGGGCAGAGTGGGGTAAGATGTGCCAATTCAGTGTACATTTTGCATGATGTTCCACTATGTTCTTTAATGAAATTGTTAGTCACTTAAAACTATTTGCCCTCAAGATATTATTCCACCTCTTTTCCTTAGACAGCTTATGGACATAGTTGGTCCGGGCCTGTTATTGCTTATTAACAGTGCTATCAAACTTTGCGTGTTTTTTGAGGAAAACATTTCAGTAATGTTCTCCATATAGTGGACTTCTATGGTGCCCATGAGTTTAAACTTCCAAAATGCAGTTTAAATGCAGCTTCAAAGGGCTCTAAATGATCCCAGCCAAGAAAGAAGGGTCTTATCTAGCAGCGCAATCAGTTATTTTATGAACAAAAATGACAATCTATATACTTTTTAACCTCAAATGCTCTGCGACAGAAAAACTCAAAAAACTCCCATCTCATTTTCTTCTCAAACTTTATATACTTTTTAACCTCAAATGCATGTCTCGTGTAGCTCTGCTTGAGGTCTGTGTATTCCGGTTCAAGACAGTTAGGGTATGTCGAAAAAGTCCCATCACATTTTCTCCTCCAACTTCAAAATCGCTCTGCATCGCTGCAGAAGTTCTGACCTAGTTTTTACAAAGTGAACATGCAAAGAAGATCAAGTGCGCTTTATAAAAAAAGGTAAAACTGTGATGTAGAATGATTTTGAAGTTGGAGAAGAAAATGAGATTGTTTTTCGAACAACCCTAACTGTCGCAGAGCTAGAAAAAGACGAGCATTTGAGGTTAAAAAGTGTATATAGGTGCATCTCAATAAGTTAGAATGTTGTGGAAAAGTTCATTTATTTCAGTAATTCAACTAAAAATTGTGAACTCGTGTATTAAATAAATTCAATGCACACAGACTGAAGTAGTTTAAGTCTTTGGCTCTTTTAATTGTGATGATTTGGGCTTACATTTAACAAAAACTCCAATTCACTGTCTCAACAAATTAGAATACTTCATAAGAGCAAAAAAAAGCATTTTTAGTGAATTGTTGGCCTTCTGGAAAGTATGTTCCTTTACTGTATATGTACTCAGTACTTGGTAGGGGCTCCTTTTGCTTTAATTACTGCCTCAATTCGGCATGGCATGGAGGTGATCAGTCTGTGGCACTGCTGAGGTGGTATGGAAGCCCAGGTTTCTTTGACAGTGGCCTTCAGCTTATCTGCATTTTTTGGCCTCTTGTTTCTCATTTTCCTCTTGACAATACCCCATAGATTCTTTATGGGGCTCAGGTCTGGTGAGTTTGCTGGCCAGTCAAGCACACCAACACCATTTAACCAACTTTTGGTGCTTTTGGCAGTGTGGGCAGATGCCAAATCCTGCTGAAAAATGAAATCAGCATCTTTAAAAAGCTGGGCAGCAGAAGGAAGCATGAAGTGCTCTAAAACTTCTTGGTAAACGGGTGCAGTGACTTTGGTTTTCAAAAAACACAGTGGACCAACACCAGCAGATGAAATTGCACCCCAAATCATCACAGACTGTGGAAACTTAACACTGGACTTCAAGCAACTTGGGCTATGAGCTTCTCCACCCTTCCTCCAGACTCCAGGACCTTGGTTTCCAAATAAAATACAAAACTCGCTCTCATCTGAAAAGAGGACTTTGGACCACTGGGCAACAGTCAATTTCTTCTTCTCCTTAGCCCAGGTAAGATGCCTCTGACGTTTTCTGTGGTTCAGGAGTGGCTTAACAAGAGGAATACGACAACTGTAGCCAAATTCCTTGACACGTCTGTGTGTGGTGGCTCTTGATGCCTTGACCCCAGCCTCAGTCCATTCCTTGTAAAGTTCACCCAAATTCTTGAAGCGATTTTGCTTGACGAGCCTCTCAAGGCTGCGGTTCTCTCGGTTGGTTGTGCATCTTTTTCTTCCACACTTTTTCCTTCCACTCAACTTTCTGTTAACATGCTTGGATACAGCACTCTGTGAATAGCCAGCTTCTTTGGCAATGAATGTTTGTGGCTTACCCTCCTTGTGAAGGGTGTCAATGATTGTCTTTTGGACAACTGTCAGATCAGCAGTCTTCCCCATGATTGTGTAGCCTAGTAAACCAAACTGAGAGACCATTTTGAAGGCTCAGGAAACCTTTGCAGGTGTTTTGAGTTGATAAGCTGATTGGCATGTCACCATATTCTAATTTGTTGAGATAGTGAATTGGTGTTTTTTTTGTTAAATGTGAGCCAATTAAAAGAACCAAAGACTTAAACTACTTCAGTCTGTGCTCATTGAATTTATTTAATACATGAGTTTCACAATTTAAACTGAATTACTGAAATAAATTAACTTTTCCACAACATTCTACTTTATTGAGATGAACCTGTAGATTGTCATTTTTGTTTAGAAAATAATCGATTGTTTTGCTAGATAAAACCCTTTTTCCTTGGCTGGGATCATGTAGAGCCGTTTGAAGCTGCATTTAAACTGCATTTTGCAAGTTCAAACTCATGGGCACCATAGAAGTCCACTATATGGAGAGAAATCCTGAAATGTTTTCCTCAAAAAAACATAATTTCTTTACGACTGAAGAAAGTAAGACATGAACATCTTGGATGATAAAGGGGCGGGTAAATTATCTGTAAATTGTTGTACTCTTTTAATGGATTGACAGCACCAGTTATTAACAAATGTTTGTCTACTGGTTCCTAACAGTGTTAAATGTGCTGTGGTGATGCCACATCTAAAAAAAAAAAAAACTTGATCCTTCTTCCTTCCTTTCTTTTCATCTCTAATCTTTTATCACAAACGAAATCCTTGAGAAAGTTGTATTAAGTCAATTACAATCTTATTTGACTGTTAATTCTTTTCATGAAATGTTTCTGGCATTACACAGTACTGAATCATCTGCCCTTTTAAGAATCTCAAGTGATATTTTTACAGAAACTGATTCTGGGAAATCCATGGCTTTACTTTTATTAGATCTGAGTGCTGTCTTTGATTTGGTTGACCATGAGATCATGCTGACACGTTTGGATATATCTGTGGGCATTGGTGGCGCAGTCTTACAGTGGTTCAGTTCTTGTCTGACCAACAGATATTTTAGCTTTCGTATTTGTCATCAGACCTCCTCTAGTATATTTCTTAATCGTGGAGTTCCACAAGGGTCAATCCTTGGGATTGTATTGTTCAACTAGTACATGCTACCTCTATCTTCCATTTTTAACAAATGAAGAGTATCCTTTCATTTACAATGGTTTACGATGGCTTACAAATGGCTTTCTGTTAGTTTGACAAACAGATCAGTACTGTTGTAAAATCATGCTTTTTCATCTTTTTTATCACAGAGTAACTTCCAAAACTGTGATTCATGCTTTTGTAACAACTTGTTTAGATTATTGTGATTCACTTTATGACGGTGTTTCTCAGCTTTCCCTCTCCCGTCAACAGCTAGTGCAAAACACAGCTGCTATAGACTATTCTCTGGGACCTGTAAGTATGAGCCAATAACTTTTATTTATCTGCACTACACTGGTTACCTATCAAATATAGAATTGATTTTAAAATTCTATTATTTGTTTATAAAGTCCTCAATAATTTGGCCCCTCAGTACCTGAAAACCTGCTCCATCGTACACCCCTTCTGGAACACTGAGATCCAGTGATCTCTGTCTACTCATTGTGCCAAGAGCTAGACTTAAAAAAATGAGGCGATCACGCTTTTGTATCTGCAGGCCTGAAACCCTGGAACAGCCTACCTCTTCATATTAGATTAGCTCCCTCTATTTCTGCATTGCAATCTGCTCTATAGACATACCTTCTCTCTAGCTTTCAATACTCCTTAATCATCGGTTCGATTGTGGCTTTACTATTGTTGTGCTTTAAATTTGATATTGTCTTGCAAATATTGAATTGTCTTGTTTTATTATATATATATATATATATTTTTTAAGTTTTATTCTATTCTGTACAGCACTTTGGTCAACCTTGGTTGTTTTTAAATGTGCTTTATAAATACATATTGTATTGTATTGTGTCGCCCCTTGATTTACCAAAGTTATAAGATTCACCAAAGTTATAAGCAGTTTTCATACTAAAAATATGACAGGTAAAAGCAAAATACTAATAATAATAACAATAATTCAGAAAAAAATTAAGAAGTGTCTTATGCTTTCCAAGGCCAAATTTATTTGCTCAAAAATACAGGCAGAACAGAAATATTTAGAAATATTATTGCTATTAAAAAAAATACAGTTAATATACGTTTTTGAAAGAAGTCTCTATATGCTTGCCAAATCTGCATTTATTTGATCAAAAATAGCCAAAACAGAAATATTTAGAAATATTATTTCATTTTTAAAAAATACAATTAAAATACAATGGTGTTGAGAAATATCATTACAATAAAAACATTTTTTTTTATATTAATGTAATTTATTCCTGTTCAACATCATTAGTCCAGTCTTCAGTCACATGATCCTTCAGAAATCATTCTAATAAGTTGATTTAATGCTAAGAAACTTTTCTTAATATCATCAATGTTGAAAAAAGTTGTGCTGCCTAATATTTTTGTGGACACCATGATACTTTTTTTTAGGATTTATTGATGAATAGAAAGTTTAAAGATCATAATTTATTCAAATATTTAATGTAGCATTAAAAGTCTTTACTGTCACTTCTGATCAATTTAACGCATTCCTTGCTGAATAAAAACATTATTTCTCAAATTAATTAATGAATCAATGAATAAATAAATACATTTTTGAAAAATCAGCCATTTAGATTCAAATGAATCATAGCTATAAATGAACACAGGAAAAATACTATTCAATACTATCATTATAAATACTACTTAAATGTATAAATACTGGATTCAAACATTCTGAAAATGTAACAATTTCCTGCTAGTTTATGAAAATGTGAATAATATGAGCAAATAAAGTATGGCATAGCACACTAATAAACATATTTAGTCCTCGGGCCAGTTGCATAAACTTAGCTTTGATTTCTGACCAACTAGCAGTTAACCAAAGAATAATCATTCTTATTTTTTGGTTTCAACCCTCATTTATATTCATATTTATATTAGAAATGTTCATATATTCCCAACCAGCTGTTGAGGTTAAAGTTAGCCATGAATGAACACAAGATATACTACTAATATAATTATAAATTATACTAAAAATGTTGAAAATTATTTCACTGCATTCAAATATTTTGAAAATGTAACCATTTCCAGCTGGTTTATGAAAACGTGAATAATAAGAGTAAAAGAAGTATGGCATAGTTCACTAATAAACATATTTAGTCTTCCTTATTTATGTACATATTTAGCTTTGAAATGTTCCCCAAAAATGTCCCCTGATAATTTCATGCATCCTTGCTGAATAAAATATATATACATGCAGTGGAATCTGCTAAAATAGATTAAAATAGTTTATATTAATAAATGCATAATTACCAAACTTAAATTACATGCTCTAAATTATTATGTTTTCCACATTTCTTTGTACAATTGTACAAAGATTAAACATTAACCGTCAGAAAAAGACCCAAATTGCATAAAAATCTATTCCAAATGATATTAAATAGTGCATATAGTGCAATTAATGTATATAAACCATCAATTGAATATAAAAGCATAAAAACGTACAATCTGGGACATATATCTATAATAAAAATCACAGTGGTCGCACCACATGATATTTCAAATTCAGTCAAAATTTACACAGAATTGGCCACCTGAACAAAACAAGACAGCTCCCCACAAAACGTCACTATGAAATTTAGAATAAAAATAAATCTTTAAAAATAACTGTAAAAAATATTCATTGTTTTATTTTTTTAGGTCATACCACATGATACCCAAATGTGGTAACTATCCCAGCCGTTAAAAAAAAAAATCATGTCAAATAGTGCAGAAAATTAATCTGAATAATTTTAGGGTAATTTCAATGTTTCCAAAACAGAAGTTATGGCCGGGTGGTCGCACCACATGAAATTTTGACACTCTGAATAACAGAAAAATTACAAATAACAATGTTTTTTTTTAACATGTTAAAGTGAGTATATCCATGGGAGAGGTACTTCATATTTATGCATTTTTTTTACATATTTAAACCAATTTTTAACTGAAAAAATGCAGTCAGGCACAAAATTTAGGCGTCACGTCACTGGCCCGTATGTCAAAAATTAAAAATCAGCCATCAGATTCAAATTAGCCATGAATAAATAAGGAAATACAACTAGTATCATTATAAATGCTACTAAAAATGTTGAGAATTATTTCCCTGCATTCAAATATTTTGAAAATGTAACAGTTTCCTGGTTTATGAAAATGTAAATAATACAAGCAAAATAAGTATGACATAGCACACTAATAAACATATTTATTCCTTATTTATATTAATATTTAAAATGTGCATATATTCCCTGTGATAGTACACCGCTTTCCCCTAACGGTCACAATTTATAAAGCAATTTGTTTAACCACTAACTAATTTCTCCTTGCCTGAAGGAGAAGTTAAGCAAAAAAAGTGGCACAGCTTACCCCTCCCTCGCCGTCTTGGCAGACTCAAAGTCACTCTTAAGGGGCTAGGTCTGACGTATACATTACATGTCACGTGAACTAAGCGGCGGACTGATAATGATTTAAAAGGCTGAGGGAGACAAGGCCCTCTAAAAGGGTTGTGACAGCCCGCCGGCAAGCGGCTCGATTTTGACAGGATGTTTACATCATAGAGCAATACATCCTGATGTCACCTTCAAATAGGCCGTGCTTGACTGAAAGCCTGATTGGTCCCATAAATTCTGGCTCTAATTACATCTGCGAAAGAACACAAGCCCTCTCGCAAGGCTTTTCGGACAACTATTAAAAGAAACAATGAATGGCACCGTCACACCACTTTGCATACGGCGACAAGCTGATATGTCACTGTGATGGCTTAATGCACCATAATTAGACCACTGTAAAACTCTGATAGCAACCGAACGGCGACGCACGAGGCGATCAAAAGGACAGAGATGTTTCGCTGGGAGAGACTGAATTGATGTCAGTTAAGAGAGATAATGAATAATGGAAGGTGACTGACTCGCACAAGACAAATAGCAGGAGACAAAAACAAACATACATTTTGTCTGCAGCTGATGTCCCCCTGTGTCTCTGGAACCATCACGCATAATTATACATAATCACCGAACAAGGAATACCTTGCACCGCGCAAATCCCACGCCACCTAAAACATGTCATTCATCATAATAATAGCTATACTAACTAACCAATTTAGGCCGATAAAGAACAAAGCAAAGGTCCAGCGTGTGCATTAAACTTTAAGTGGAAGATTTTGTGCTTTGTGCAAGCCAACGTGAGACCCCTGATAGTGAATTAATTATATGTAATACAGATGACAATTGCATAACATATATTATATATATATAATAACATATACATAACATATATTATATATATATATATATATTTTTTTTTTTTTTTCAGTCGGCAGTGTTTTAATTGTATCATATATACAAATATATATATATATATATATATATATATATATATATGTATATATGATATTTTTCCATAATGACTAATACTGATTTAAAATAAAATAAAATAAAAGAATAAAAAATAAAACCAATTTTGGGGTAAATTAAAATCAGGTGTATTCAAGAATTTAAAAAAAAGATTAGTCTAAAATGAATAAACCTCTGATAATGAATAATTTATATCATTGTTGTCGTCATTGTTATCATATAATTAATATAACAATAACAACAACAATAATAATAGCAACAACAACAATGATAATAATAATAATAATAATAATAATAATAATAATATAACTTTTAGTGACTTTTTCCAAACTGATTCCTATTGATTTAAAAATAAAATAAAATAAAATAAAATAAAATAAAATAAAAAAATAAAATGGAACAAAATAAAATAAAATTAAATTAAATTAAATTTTAACCCAGTGCCGGGTTAAATTAAATCAACTGTATTCAAGGATCTTAAAAAAAGATTAATCTAAAATAAACAAACATAATGAATAATTGATAATGATAATGAATAATTTATATCATATATAATATAATTTAGATAATAATAATAATAATAAAAATAATTAATAATAATAATAATTCAAGGACCATAAATAGATTACTCTAAAATGAACAAACTTCTGATACTGAACCATTTCTATAGTAATAATAATAATAACAATAGTATTAGTAGTAATAGTAATAGTAATAATAATAATAATAATAATACAACTTTTTTTCCCTACTGATTCCTATTTATTTTAAAATAAAATAAAATAAAATAAAATAAAATAATAATAAAATTTAATTTTAAAATTAAACCAGTGTCGGGTTTAATTACATTCAATAACAATGTATTCAAGGATTCAAAAAAAATAATCTAAAATGAACAAGCCTCTATTACTGAATCATTTATGTAACAACAACAGTAACTACAACAATAAAAATAATAAAACTGTTAGTGACTTTTTCCATACTGATTCCTATTGATAAAAAATAAATAAATTAAACCAATGTCAGGTTAAATTAAATCAACTGTATTTAAGGATCTAAAAAAAAGGATTAGGATAATGAATAATTTATAAAATAAAATAAAATAAAAATAATTTAAAAATTAAACTGATGTCAGGTTAAATTAAAATCAAGTGTATTCAAGGATCTTAAAAAAAGATAATAAAATAAAATACTAAAATAAAATGAAATAAAATAAAATAATAGTGCAGATTACTGGGTTATCCCGAGACCTTAAAAAAGATTGATTCTAACATTCATTTGCTCCCACCTGAACTAAGCTTATGATGTCAATACCAGACTATCTAAAATTCATCCGGTTAATTATCTCTGTCAAATCTCTTGTTCGACCATGAATAAACAAATATGCTTAAGCTGTGACGGCCGGCAAATCTCATCAAATGTTTTAATTACCGGTTATTGGATGACCATGTGCGCTGAACTTTAATTATCCAACTCTTCATGGTCAGACAGTTGCAATTTTTGGTTTGCAGAAAAGATAAATGTGCTTCCGCCGAGACTACTGACGAGCTGCTGAAAACTTAACACCTCAGTGACACTGGAAATAAGAGCATTTACTTGCCATCAAATCAAGCACTGATCAAAAGTTACATATGAACAAAACTAAATCACAAAATGAATCAAATTAAACATTGTATTCGTAAAACTTTCCAGTACAGTCTTATATAAGCTCCCCCTTCCAGCAACAGTTTTTCTGTCTGTGCCACACTACTGATAAAATGTGAGGGGCTGAATGAGGTTTTACAAATAATCCAACTTCCATGGCAGCAAACCAATTACTGAGGCTAAGATAACCTCTTCCCTGTCAGGAGAAATTAACCATTGTTTCACAAAGGCCAGTCAGCGCTCTTGAGCATCTGCGTCACACTTGTTGCCTAATGTAATGTTAATGTGACATGAATCATTTGCGCTTCTCAATGCAACACACTTAGTTATTACTTATTTTTAATGAAACGCCTATTGCATAAATGTTGTCCCGCACTCCCAGGGAATGCTTCACCATGCTTTGCCTTTAATGTGGTTTGACTACTTTATTCACCTCAAGCATCATCTCCAGGGTGTTTCTATGCTGAATCTCTAGCCCTTTATGCCTTCAGCAAATATTTCTGTATCATTAAGCAACATCAACAATTCATAACGTAGCACTCTTTGCACACTTAATTAAAATTAATTGGGGGAAAAAAACCTACTTTTACAAGCATCTGTGCTTCATATGTTAGCAATAATTGATGACAGACCTCTGAATTATTGAAAATTTACTTCTCACTCAAAATGGTAATGCATAACTGTCCAGAGACAATTATTCCACTAGCACCACAGTTACCATAAATACATATTTATATATATATAAAACTTTCAGGTTTGTAGGAGTACTTCCATATTGCACAAATTAAGTATCTTGCTCAGAAACAGCCTCGGATAATATTACTTTTGGTCAATTGATAAAATCTCCATGCTTTATTAAAAGTATTTTTAAATGAAATAATAAAAATTGTATGTATTGGAGAAATTTAAACCATAAATATATATATATATATATATATATATTTTTTTAAATAAATAAATAAATATATTTATTTATATAAATAAATAAATATATTTATTTATATATATATATATATATATATATATTTTTTTTATTATTATAATATTATATTAGGATAAGTAAGTTTTTTTTTTTTTTTTTTTTTTTCTTATGCTCATCAAGGCTGCATATATAAAATAAAATTTAAAAAAATTAAAAAAAAGTAAAAAAAAATAAATAAAATTAAATACATTTAAAACCATGTCAGGTTAAATTAAATCAAATGTATTCAAGGATTAATTTAAAATATGTTTAGGATTTAGGATTTAGGATTTAGGATAAGGATTTTTTATGTTTTATTATTTTTTTTTTTAATAAACATCCTATGCTCATCAAGGCTGCTTATCTTTGATCAAAAATACGGTAAAAGCAGTAATATTGCGAAAAAATAAAAAAATGAAATAAAATAAAATACAATTTTAAATTTAACCCAGTGCCAGGTGCCTTGAATTTATTTCATATATTATATAATTTAGATAATTAAATTAAATTAAATTAAATTACATTCAATTGAATTCAATTTAAACCAGTGTTGGGTAAATTAAAAGCGTATTCAATGATCTTAAAAAGATTAATCTAAAATAAACTAACCTCTGATAAAGAATAATTTATATCATATATAATATAATATAATTTAATAATAATAATAATAATAATAATAATAATAACATTTAGTTATTTTTTCCATAAAATTTTTATTGAATAAAATAATAAAATATTAAATGAAATGAAATTTAATTTAATTGATAATTATACATTTAAAACAGTGTTGGGTAAATGAAATTAAGTGTATTCAATGATCTTAAAAAGATTCATCTAAACAAACCTCTGATAAAGAATAATTTATATAATCTAATAATATCATTTATATGATAATAATAATAATAATAATAATAATAATAATAATAATAATAAAATAAAAGATTTGGTGAGTTTTTCCATACCGAATCCTATTGATTATAATATAAAATAAAATAATGATTTCAAATTAAATTTTATTGAAAAATTAATTCAATTTAACATATCCATGCTAAATAAAAGCATTAACTTCTTTCCAACAATAAAAAATAAAAAAAGCATATACTGTTACAAAAGATTTCTATTTTGAATAAATGCTGCACTGTAATTTGTTCTGTGCTTTTGGCAAAGCCACGCATTTACAGAAAATGACTAACATGCTATCAAATCACAGTCAGGAATTCAACTATACCTCTATATAATTATATAAAGGTATACGCCACAAAAAATACACCCTCCAGAAAACCTCCTTTCACCGGCCTTTCCCCCTCAATCCCACTAAGTGGATTCTGTATCTAAGATGTTCTTAGGATTGCACTCTCCTGGATTGAGATATTGAGTTTTTCCTGGTTTCTGTTAAAACTGTTTTCCAGCACTGCAGCGCCAGGTGCCCGTATCAGCAGTGGATCTACTTTGGCTCCGGCTTGTCACTTTCTTTCGAGCTTCTCCTTTAGTTCCTGATATTTCTCAAGCTTGTCATCCAGTTACGACATCTATCACTGCCGCTCCGCGTTTATGACACCTATATGTAAAGAGCAGATGGGGAAGCTACTCTGAAACCGAAGCTTATCAACCTACAATCCAATCATAATTCAACTACAGTCAAGCTAAGCTACAAAGAAGATGACTACATCTGAAAGCCAAAGTACGAATGAACTCAAACTATGCTGTTGCTGAAAAAACCTACATTACTGTATAACATCCATGTCCTGGCATTACACAAATGTATCACAAAAATCAATGGCTTTGTTACGCTAATGTCAAACGGTGCTATTGTGTGGAGTGATCAAAGCTTCAGATGAGAAAAGAACTTGTCAGCTGATGTGTAGAGGAAAGGGATTACATTTCTATTGTACAGATGTAAACTACTATAAACACAAAAAAGAAAGGGAGATTTTTTAACCCAAAGCCAACACATGATGTCTCAGATCCTGAGTTTTATCTTCTTAATCCCATCTGAGTCTCTGAAACCATCACAGACTTTCATCAGAAGGGAAATATATGAAGGTAAATTTGATTTATTTAAGTGACAGTGTCATATTTTTTCATTATCTGTTATTAACATCATCAAATGTGGGAAAGACGTAATGGTTTTCAACTATAAGGTGTATTCTGGGGGTCACTTACACCAAGAAAAAATAATTAAATAAATAAAAACAAAAGTTAAAGACGAGAAAAATGCTTTTGTTGATGCCAAAGCTGTATATTTATTTAAAAAAAAAAATACAATAAAAATAAAAATAAAGAACACACATTTTTATTTTCATAGCAGTGTTACTTTAGCATCACTGAGATACTACTATTTTTTTTAATTATTTTAAATGTTTTTATTTTTGTATTTTAATTTTAATAAAATTTTAATGTGATTATATAACAGTTTTTAAGTTTTTTAATATTGTATTCTATTCTACAATGTTTATTTTGTTGTTGTTTTATTTTTATATTGTTTATAAACAGTATATAAATTGTATTATATATATATATATATATATATATATATATAAAGAGCTTATAAAACAGTTTATACATTATTTTTAATGTTTTGTTTTATTTCTGTTAATGTTTATTTTATTGTTTTAGTATTAAATTGATTTTAAAACAGTGTTTATAACAGTGTATAAAACAGTGTATACATTTTATATATTTTTGGTATATAGTATATATATATATTTTTAGTATATAGTGTATATATATATATATATATATATATATATATATAAAGAACTTATAAAACAGTTTATACATTATTTTTAACGTTTTGTTCTATTTCTGTTAATGTTTATTTTATTGTTTTAGTATTAAATTGATTTTAAAACAGTGTTTATAACAGTGTATAAAACAGTGTATAAATTTTATATATTTTTAGTATATAGGCTACAACAGTTTAATATGTTACACTAGGAACAATTTTAAAAAATAAAATAAAGTTGAGAAAAATGCTTTTCTTGACTTCAAAGCTGTACTTTTATTAAAATAAATAAATAAATAAATAAATCAGTGTTACTTTAGCATCACTGACATGCTATAAATTTTATTATTATTATGAATCTTATTATAATTTTAGAATTTTAGTTTAAATTAGTTTTATTATTCATTATTTAATTTTAGTATTTGTATTTTTGTCATTTTTAGTATATATGTGTGTGTGTGTGTGTGTGTGTGTGTGTGTGTGTGTGTGTGCGTTTGTGTGCGTTTATATACCAGTTTTTTATATTTTATAAATAAATAAATAAATAAAACTATAATGATTCAAATCATGTCATGGTAATAATTCTGCATATTATTATACAATGCTCTTTTAATTCATTTCTATTGGTTTAAAGCCATTTATGTATGATAAACAATTTTGCTACTGCAATGAATCACTTGTATAATGTAAAAATCTGGTTTATGATGTGAACCCACCGGAGAACCATTGATCTACAACACCTTCCAGGGTTTATTATCTGAATGGTTCTCTTACATTAACCCGTCCCTGTGAAAAGAGCTAGAATACTGTTCAGAGACCTTCACAGAGACATGCTACATCATGTTAACATCTGTTTAAATGGATGAAACAGGCTCTCACCTCATATACAAGCTTTAATAGCTACCACGAGCGCAAGGTTTCAGCTTCGCTCTTAATGCTTTGAGGTGACATTAATAACACGTCGTGCCTAACAAACGCCTGTGCAACAGGAAAAGCTGATTGAAGGAAAAAAAAAAAGCATCATGCTATTCTGAAGACCTATATGGAGATTCAATCTGACACATTTGATACTGTGCCTTTCCTCAATCGACCACAAAGGGGGCTTCATTACACGGACACCTTTCTCCCACTGGACCAGCGATCAATAGATGGCTGATTCGGCTGAATTAATATGATTGCTTGGGGTGCATTGTCCTGATTCAACAGTGACAAATGATAAATTAAAGTCCTATTGTACAACAGTAATTAAGATAGCGTGTCTCAATAGGATAAAGAAAGCGCAGAGCTTTTGAGCAAAGTTAAACCTTTTAAAACCTTTGTTTTTATGCACCGTTGAGGCTTCATGGCAAAAAAAAAAATGTGATTAAGGAGCTTAGATTTTCAAAACAAAGACTTAAGTGTTGATATGTGGCTACATCAATATGTAAAAAAAAAGGAAAGAAAGAAAAAGCAAAAAAACTAAAAAAGCCTGTGTAAAAAGAAACAATGTTCTAGCAACCAGGGTTATTACTTAAAACTAAAATTATTACAATCATTTTTGTTGATTGAAATTAATATGAAATAAAATAAAATCTAAATATTATGTGAAAAACCTAAATTGTTTTCAAACTGCCTTGGCAACTCCCTGAAATTAATTTAACTCAATTTCAAAGCAGCTTTACAGAAAATTAATGTTTCTACATTAAAATTAAAGGTGATCTGTTATCAGAGATGACAAAGTAATTGAAGTTTAAATAGAAGCACTAAAATTACTAAATGGCAATAAATAAAAACTACAACTGAAATGATAAATGAAACCTAACAGTAATATATTTTTTAAAAAATTAAATAAACAAATAAATTAGAAAAAGACAACAAATGGTCACTATTGCATGCTCACGAGAAACCATTGCATGCTCACAAGAAACTATTGCATGCTCACAAGAAACTATTGTGTGCTTACAAGAAACTTTCACATGCTCATGAGAAACTTTCATGTGTGCACAAGAAACTATTGTGTGCATACGAGAAACTATTTGGTGCTCACAAGAAACTTTCACATGCTCATGAGCAACTATTGTGTGCTCAAGAAACTATTCAAGTGCGCACAAGAAACTATTTTGTGCTCACGAAAAACTATTGCATGTTCACAAGAAACTTTAATGTGTTAACGAGAAACTTTGACCTGCGCAAAAGAAACTATTGCATGCTCACAAGAAACTATTGCGTACTCATGAGAAACTACTGTGTGCTCACAAGAAACTTTTGCATACACACAAAAAACTACTGTGTGTTCACGAGAAACTATCCATGTGTGCACAAGAAACTATTCCGTGCTCACAAGAAACTTTCGCGTATGCACTAGAAACTATTGCATGCTCACAAAAAAACTACTGCGTGCACACGAGAAACTATTTCATGAGCTTATGAGAAACTTTCACGTATGCACGAGAAACTATTGCTTGCTCACGAGAAACTTTCGCATGCACATGAGAAACCACTGGGTGCTCACGAGAAACTTTCGTGTGCAAGAGAAACTTTCACGTACTCACGAGAAACTATTGTGTTCACCAGAAACTCACATGCTCACAAGAAACTGTACTCATGAGAAACTACTGTGTGCTCACAAGAAACTTTCACATGCGCACAAGAAACTATTGCATGCTCACGAGAAACTATTGCCTGCTCACGAGACTTTCGCATACACACAAGAAACTATTTTATGAGCTTACAAGAAACTTTCACATGCGCACAAGAAACTATTGCGTGCTCACGAGAAACTATTTTGAGCTTACGAGAAACTTTCATGTATGCACGAGAAACTATTGTTTCACAAGAAACTTTCGCATGCACTTTTGCATACACACAAGAAACTATTTTGTGCTCACAAGAAACTTTCATGTGTTCACAAGAAACTTTCGCCTACGCAAGAGAAAGTATTGCGTGCTTACAAGAAACCATTGTGTACTCATGAGGAACTACTGTGTGGTCACGAGAAACTTTCACATGCGCACAAGAAACTATTACGTGCTCACGAGACTTTCGCGTACACACGAGAAACTGTTTCATGAGCTTACAAGAAACTTTCACGTATGCACGAGAAACTACTGTGTGCTCACGAGAAACATTCATGTGTTCACAAGAAATTTTTGCGTGTGCAAGAGAAACTTTCACGTTTGCCCAAGAAAATACTTCATGAGCTTACGAAAAAACTTTCGCCTGTGCAAGAGAAACTTTCACATATGCACAAGAAACTATTTCATGAGCTTATGAGAAACTTTCTTGTATGCACGAGAAACTATTGCTTGCTCACAAGACACCTTTGTGTTCATGAGAAACTTTCTTGTATGCACGAGAAACTATTGCTTGCTCATGAGAAACTTTTGCATGCTCATGAGAAACTTTCATGTGCGCACAAGAAACTATTGCGTGCTCACAAGAAACTACTGCGTGCTCATGAGACACTTTCACGTATTCACGAGAAACTATTTCATGAGCTTACGAGAAACTTTCAAGTATACACAAGAAACTATTGCTTCCTCACAAGAAACTCACGCGAGAGTTTTGCCATCTTACAACAAAGAAAACGAGAGCATTAATGCACATGAAATAATTGAAATAGTTTCTTGTGAACACGCATACATTTCTTGTAACCACGCAATAGTTTCTCAAATAAAATGAAACATTAACAACAAAACTATAATAGTATATAAATCTGTTATGAGAGATGTGTCAAATTTTTTATATATTTAAAAAGAAGCACTAAAATTACTCATTGGCAATTACAACTACTCAAAGAAATAACACATGCTCGTAACAAAAGTACTAAAATTAAATAAAATATAAAAACAACTAAATAAAATAAAAGCAATTAAAAATACTATTAAACCATTTTAGTATCAAATATATTCAGCATTTTTTTTTTCAAATTATTTTAATAAAATAAAATAAAATGAAACATCTATAACAAAACTATAATAAGTATTCTAAAATAACACTGCTAGCAACACCAAACAGACTTGCAAAGTCTGCCATTGGTCAGTCAAACAGACAACCCTGCCCTCAAACTTACACCATTGGTTGAACCCCTGTTGCCGTGCCAGATACATAAACAAACAAAGCAATGTTTTGAAAGCATCACAAAGCCACAGTGCTGGAATTTATCAGGGGGGGCTCAACAATTGGCTCACTTGTAGTTGTCTATGTGGATTAAACCAGTATTATTTAGATTCTACCACCAAAAAATAATAAAAAAAGTTTTAAAAATTACACGCACCACCTTTAACAGCCTAAATCAATGGCACTCATTTTCAAAGATCCCAATATAGCACAAGCGGATGTGAGCATGACTGTGCAGACAGATGTTGCTGTCCCAGAACCTCGTTTTGCTCGAGGTGATGAGATCAACCACTGCGAGTATCCAGCGTCCTGACATTCTTAAGTATTTAGCAGCTCAATTGAATAGCACCTCCCCTCTGAGCCGCCATCTGTACGTTCTATTGATTGGTCACTCTCTCTTACTCAGACAGCTGGAGTCCCACTCTACGTCTCAACTGATCGATGGTGATGCGATCAGCAGTCGAGACTGCATTCACGATGTCACTGTGGTTTCTAACTAGCTCGCGCCTCGCCAGTTTAAATATTAAAAACGCTGAGACGGCGATCAATTTTCGCTTAAAGGGAAACGGAGGAAGAGAAGCCGCATTCTCTGGCGCTCATGAGAACGAAACAAAAACAGGGAGCGAGTAAACGCGGGGGTCTCTGGAGATGATGCTGAGACCGTATAGGTTCCATCAACAGCTCTGTGTGTAAGTGGGTCACATCTCGTTGAGCTTTGGGGGCATGTCACCATTCATATGTTTCTGAACATTTTTCACAACAACTCTCAAAGCATGGTGAGATGAAGTAGGTTATCACAACACACTTACTGTATAAAAATATGTTTCACGAGTCTATCGCAAATGCACAAGCTGTAAACAGACTCTAAACATACCTATCGGCACAATATAGGAAGAAACTTCAAGCTGTTTTTATGAGTTTGGGAACAATGAGTGCAAGGATAGAGAGCAAATGATTTGAACCGCAACCTATTTTGGTTCCAAAATGTGACGATTTTCCCAAGTGAAACATGATAGTTATTGAGAAAGAGAAAAGTGTGATTTTATCCATCATGAATTGTAAACACAAGGTGATTGAAAAAAGCAAGGGTTGGAAAGTTTCAAGCCCGTCTTAAAGTTGTCAGAGGTCAGAAAGTGCTAAAACTGCTAAAAGAATATGATAAACAGTTCATAAAAATGCTAAATTTGGTATTGCAACAGGGGTGAACTTGAATAGGTCTGCACTTGGTCCTGGTCCCCAATGCACAAGGCAAAGGTGACACCAGAATTGGCATTTTCATAATTCTGCTTTGCTGAAAATACAGAATTGTTAGACATGTGCTCCATCACTGATTACATACATTTTAAAAGTTTGAAATATTGTACATTTTAAAAAGTATTTTCACTTATTTTATTACCTTGTACTCAAGATGAATGATGAATGTATGCAAATATAAATCTTTATAATAGGTTGTCTTGGTAGACATGGTTTGGAAGATATTTTTATTGCACTTTTATTGCATTTTTATTCAGCACATATGAAACCACATATGGAGGTAGTCAGAATTGTGTTGAATTATTAAAAAAAAAAAAGGCTGCAGAGTATGGCAACATATAACGACACCTGTAGTGACCATAGAAATGTATAATATTATTAGTAGTATTATTTATTCATAAATATTATTTAATACAATAGATAGATTTAAAAAGTATAATAAAAATATTATTATATATAAATTATACTATAACAGTGATAATACACACATACAAGCATAATACAATAAATTAAATACATAATTTGCATAAAACATAATACAAATATCAAATAATTTGATTTAAAAAGTATAATACTAATAACAATAATGCTAATAATATTACTATTAATATTAACATACACAAATTATGTTACAATAAAGATACTAATCATAATACTAATCTAATATCAAATAATAATAAAAATACTAAATAAACATAATACTAATATCAAATAGTTTGATTTAAAAAAGTATAATAAAAAATTAAATAATAATAATAATAATAATAATAATAATAATATACAAATTATATTATAATAATGATACTACACACAGAAGTATAATACAATACATTACATAAATAATTTGATTTAAAAAGTATAATACTAATAACAATTATACTAATAATATTACTATTAATATTAGTATACACAAACTATATAATAATAAAGATACTAATCATAATACTAGTATCTAACATCAAATAATACTAAAAATACTCAATGAACATAATACTAATATCAAATATTTTGATTTAAAAAGTATAATAAAAAATAATAATATATACAAGTTATATTGTAAGAATGATACTACACACACAAGAATAATATAACAAACTACATAAATAATTTGAGAGATACTAATCATAATACTAATATCTAATATCAAATAATACTAAAAATACTCAATAAACAATACTAATATCAAATCATTTGATTTAAAAAGTATATAAAAAATGTAATAATTATAATATTATTATATACAAATTATATTATAATAATGATATTACACACACACACACAAGTATAATGCAATGAATTAAATAATTTGATTTAAATAGTATAATACTAATAACAATAATACTAACAATATTACTATTAACATTAAAATACACAAATTATATTATAATAAAGATACTAATCATAATCCTTATATCTAATATCAAATAATTTGATTTAAAAAGTATAATAAAAATAAATAATAATAATATTATACACAAGTATAATGCAAAGAATTAAATAAATGATTTAAAAAGTATAATGCTAACAATAACATTAACAATATTATTACTAATAATTAAATATACACAAATTATATTATAATAAAGATACTAATCATAATACAATAATATCAAATAATAATAATAAAAATGCTCAATAAACATAAAACTAAAATAATAAAAAATAAATAAATAAAATAATAATAGTATACAAACTATTAGAATAAAGATACTATTCACACACACATATACATACATAAATACATACATACACACATTTATATATATATAAAAAATTTAGTGTGTGTGTGTGTGTGTGTGTGTGTGTGTGTATAAAACAGTATATTTAATTAAAAAATAGTAAGTAAAGTAGTAAAGTAAAATATATATTATAATAATACAAATATACAACAATTATATTACATTTTATTACATCATATTACACTATAACAAGAGGACATTTGAAAACAAAACACTAACATTTGAAAGGCAGCATAATTCAAAATCCCTCCCAATATGACAAGCACAGTTTAAAACCGGTCAATTGTGTCAGCAGCGTTGCAACGCTACAAAGATTCCTGCGGCTCTTCAGAGGCTGCTAAACCAAGCAAGCGCCGCACTTTGTGCCCTGAAAAACAACATAATTTGATTTTTTTTCATGGGCAGTGCCAAAACAATTCTGCCAACTAGGACAGACAATGAGCTCGGTCCATGAAAGACAGGGCAGAATGAGAACAATGACAATATTTATCACACAAGACAGGAACCCCCTCCCCTCATCATATTCCACTCTCATTACTCCAGCAGTGTCATGAATGAAGCATTCTCTCTCCACTGGGGCTTCCTTCAATCTGTTACCACTAATTGACTGTGTGCTGCTGCATAGCGCTCAACTGGTATCTGTCCTACACAAGCGATAGTCTATCGGCTTCAAGCATCATTTTCCTCACAGTCTAGCACCGACAAGAGGATACTTCAGCTCTGATGTTTAGTAATACGGAGGTATAAACACAAAACTAAGACAGGAGAGGTCTTCGCAGTGCTTCACATCATCCCCTGTACTTGTGTGTTGACTCACTAGAGAGGCTTCTGTTGTGAAGTTACATAAGTGCATGAGCAATATGTAACAACCCCAATGGAGTCGACTAACAGATTGCGTATTCAAATGCTCCGTATATTTGCTGAAATACACAAACACAAAATGAAGCAGAATTGTTGAGCTTTCAAAATTATATAACTTTAAAGCCGGCTTTGAACTTCATCTGAAAAGACTCCTTTGATGCGAGATGCCGTTATTCTGATTCAAGTTCTTTAATGACTTTGCAAAAAATAAAAAATAAAAAAAATCTCATAATTGTGCTGGGCAACATCATTTTTTCACTGCATAGCATCATCATCTTCACTTCTACGAAAAAATATCTCACATTTCCATCTCGGCAACTTTAGCATCTGGTAGGAGCATAATGTAGCGCCGTGCATTATTTAGCAATCAGCACAAGGCTTATTAAGCAGGGATAATGTAAATCTAATGAGCTATAAATTCTTCGCTTTAAATAGAAAAGAAAATTATTCCAACAAACGATCTTACAAAGTTAATGCACCAAGGGTAAAACATTTTAATTCACTGCCAATCAACAGTTTGCTGGAATTCGGGCCATTTTGAGAAACAAATACGAGACGATCTCAGTACGAGAGTGGAGAAATGATCCAACAAATGACTTTAAATGCAGTTCCTCCTCATATATGAGCATTTTCTCTCCGGGTATGTTTTACAAGGTTTCTCGTTTGATTTTAGAGGGTTTTAAATTAGTGCTGATTGTTGTGGGGAGTGTCAGACCATTCATCTTCCATAACATTCATCACGGGGCATCGTGAATTATGCAGAAGCTGCAGTGTGTTTCTAATATTTACAACTCGAGCTCCTCGCGCTGATGGAAACTCTACCTGTGAGTCACGCAGACTGAAAATTACCCTTGACATGAAGCAATTTACATGAATATCCCATCTCATTACAAAAGTATTGTTTGCCAGTGAGAATTGTCCCGTATCAGAATTATTATTATCTCTATTATTTCTTCTAAGAGAATATATATTCCCTCTCAAGCCAATGCAGTTCTCCTGTCAGCTCACGCTGTTAACCGCAGTCTGCCTGTTGAACGACGATGACTTGCTGCTTTCTAGCATTTACGTATTGGGGAGATGATGCAGAAAAAGACCAGAGCTTTTTTTTTCCATCAGGATTAAAAGTTCTATAAATGCAAAGATAAAAGTTTAAAAGCAAACATTCTGAATTTAAATTCTCAAAGTTGTCGCTTAATAAATATGTGCATAAATTTTTTTTTAGATGGATTTTAACATGATACAGAGCAGGTACAAATCAACTTCCCTGACGTATTTCATCTTTCAACTGCCTGTAAGTATATATAGAAGGGATGGAGGGATGAGAAAAATCCAGCGAGAAAACAGCATGTCTTGCATTACACAATATTCTAGGTGGTTATGTGAGGATTCAAGAGCACTTACAGCAAGACAAGTGGCTTTGAAGTCTCCTAAAGGAAAACCTATATATACCTCTTGTCTCAGACAAAAGCATCATTCATGCACAGAAAAGCCTCTGTTGTTAATACAGCCAGCACCATCCACAAACGTCTATTACAAAGGGGGGTTTTAGCAGTGAACAAATCGGGTAACACACAAAATAATCACTCCAAAAAATAACAGGACTATAAAAAATACCTCAATTCTAACAGAATACAGCAATCTCATTCCCAGAACACAGAATAAAAAGCCAATAGCTTGCGGAAAACCTGTTGATGGATGGAAGGCAGAAAGATCCATTATGGCAAGCCATTTGAACATTTAGTTCTTAAAGTCAACTAGTGTGTTTTTTTTGTTACTAGCATAGTATTCTAGTGTGGAATAGTATTTTCTATTATTACTAGCAAGTAATCTAATCCGTTTGTATATTTTATGGGCCTGGCTTCCAGTCTCATCCACGTCCAGCTATTTTTAGCTGTACAAAACAGCTTGTTTTACTGCTTGATGTTGCAAACTGGTGCTTCTTACCATATTATTTTAATGTTTTATCTTATGAACACTGTGGTTTGTATGCAAACGATTTTAGCATTTACTGCACTTTGTTTACTGCACTGCATGGTGTTTTTCTTATTATTTCCTTATAGCGGCTAACGAACCAGAAGTTTCACCCATAGACTTCTTCAACTACCACGTTTAAGAATAAGGTAGATAGTCACAGTATCTTTTTACATTTTTGCGTTTCTACTTTTATTGCATCCTAATCTATTTATCTAATAAACCTGCCATTATGTGTTATGAATTATTAGTGGCTCTTTGAAGAATTGCTGAATTATGAATTATGTTCCTCCTCTGCTAAGTCACTTAGGATAAAAGCATCCAATAAATGTAATGTAAATGTAAATTGGGACTACCTGTTGTTCAGATATAAACTATTTTTCATTATTATTACACTTTTCAAACAGCCTTACAACTAACTATTCATTAGGCGCTAATAATTATTTGTGACCCGGGACCACAAAACCAGTCATACGGGTAAATTTTTTGAAATTTGAGATTATACATCATCTGAAAGCTGAATTAAGCTTTTTCTATTGATGTATGGTTTGTTAGGATAGGACTATATTTGGTACAACTATTTGAAAATCTGGAATCTGAGGGTGCAAAAAATCAAAATGTTGAGAAAATCACCTTTATAGTTGTCCAAATGAAGTTATTTGCAATGCATATTACTACTCAAAAATTAAGTTTTGACATATTTATGGTAGAAAATCATTTTGACTATTGCTACAAATATACCTGTGTGACTTATGGCTGGTTTTGTGGTCCAGGATCACATTTATAAGTTACCTTTAGCTATTTAAATAGTATAGTAACACTTTAGCTAGTATTTAGTCCAGAGCTCCTAGTCAAACAATTAAAAGACATTATCTATTTATTACTAAAGTGTGTATTTCAGTAGTTAACTATAAATGGACTGACCTTGACAAAGCAAAATGACATTTTTACTATAAGAAATGTAACAACTGGAATAGATAATTGATGTTTTGTGAACAGATACTAGTATTTAATAACAGATGCTAGTAGCTTTTGGATAACTACCCAGGTGAAAAACAAGGGCATGTCTATAATGTACTTAAAGTGCTCTATTTTCACGCACAAAAATTTTATTTAGTTACCACTTGTCCTATACTTGAACACACTAGTGTATGAAAGATGGGTTTAAGTGCACTACAAGTGGTAACTGATTTTTTTTTTTATTTTTAATACAGAGTATGTTAAAAAGCACATTTTCGTTCATATTCATGGTGTCCCAAAATAGCACATTTGAGTAAATTTAGGTGTTCTTACGATTATCTTAAGAAGTACTAAAGAACAATTTTTAGTATATTAAGTACAAAATCAGTGTGTGGAAATACAGCACTTTAAGTACATTATGGAAGTGCACTTATAGCAGCATTGGAACCTACGAAATTTTGGATAACTACCAGCAGAGCCGATCCTCCCTATACGCAAAATACGTAAGCTGCGTAGGGCCCCCAAAACACCAGGGGGCCCCCTTGTTCTCAAAGATAATTACTTTTTAGTTTCGTTTTTGAAGTGGACCAGCAGCTATCAAAACATAAATGTTCATTTCTTTTAATGCAGTGCACTGTTGCCATTTCTATATAAAAACTAGTCAAATCATGTCGTACAGTGTCTTCCTCGAGACTAAAAAAAATGAGTTGAAAGCGTACCGAGCCACAGAATACACAGCTGTTTCTCAAGCACTTTCCGTGAGCGCGATTTGAGACGGAGTAAACCACAGACATTCATTAATACCACATTCCAGTTTTGCGTAGGGCCCTCTAAAGTCCAGGATCGGCACTGACCACCAGTTATCTAACTAAAAAATAAGCAGTAGTAAAACCTAGAACAAGCACTAGTGCTAATTAAATCTACCAGTCAGGAGTGGGATTGTGTCTAGTCTAGTATCCAGTGATGCTAGTTGTGCCACTAAAAGATACCGGTGGTACCTGTATTCATAGTAAGTCAAATAAGTACTAATAATATAAACGTACATTTTAGCTAGCATAAAGCTATAAATGTTAAAACGGCTTGCCATAAGCCATTCACACAGCATGCTCCATCTAACAGAAAAGCGTTTCCCATGTAAGCCAAGAAAACTACCAAATGAAGCTGAAAACAGTCTTTTTAAGCACACCAAGGTTACATGAAATGACTGTTTGAATAGACAATGGCAGGACAAGATTTCAGAGAGAACTGATGATGACCGGTTTATGTTTAGAGATACATTAGACAAGTGCGCGCAATGTCACTCCATAAGTCAATGCAAATTGTGCCGTTATTCTGCAATGCGCGCGTTCTTCGTGTAAAACCTGCGTTAAACATGTACATTAAACTACTATCTTATAGTCATTGAACCGTTTTCAGATCACCAGCTTGTAATACTGACTTCTGCTGTCAGATATGGACTTGTGTCCGTCTCATCAGCATCACCAGGGTACTGTACAGCATCTGGACAGTACTTTTCTCTAGCTAAACAACCAAAAACACCTTTCAGAACAGTCAAACGTGACGAGGAACTGCTCACATGACAGCTTTTACCATATAGACTGTTACAGATAAACTATGAGAGCTTTGAGAGGAGCGCATGTACAGCATCAGGGACGTGCGCAAGTGTTACATATGTTGTTTACACAGTAGAAACGAAGCGACAGCAAACGTAAGCTTTCATGCATGGTCCGCTTGTCTTACCTTTATGCAGAAACGTTGCGAAAATCACGTAGCAAAAGAGTGAAATAGAGTGAGATCCGAGTCCCGAGATCGCCATGTTGAACACCTGCTTCAGACTGGCGGCGCTAAATCACCTAGAGACGCTCGCAGGATCATGAGATGCGGAGAATCGGGAGGGAGTAAACACGCGCACGCGCGCGCACGCACACACAAACGAGCGCGAGCGCACGAAGTATGCAATTCTACTGCTAACATGTCAGTCTGTCGATTACAGAAAGTGTCGGTTTCGTTCAAACTGCAGCAGATAGTACTTTTATTGAATTATCCCATTATATTCTTTAGATTTATGTAAAGGTGTACAGTCGGTCACTACAACAAAGCGAACCCTAACAGATGATTAGAACCCTGACAGGAAGTTTTTAATTGACGTTTATCTATCTATCTATCTATCTATCTATCTATCTATCTATCTATATATTTTTGTTGCTCATAATAACTCCAAGGTGAGTGAGCATTATTAACAATGTGCTTATATGGAACAACATTCTATTTACATTTTTGTGCTTTCACTTTCACAAAATGAATACATTTGTCAGTATGTGTTGTGTGTGAGAGTGTGAATCAAGCCTTTCTATATCGCATCTCAAGTGTTTCACACACAAACAGCGCCCCCTATGTTCATGAGCGAGGCAGAGCAGCCTCAACGCAACTCAATATCAGAGGCGATATTTAAACTGTTTTTTCATTAGCTCCTCGCCATTATGGCGCATTAAGACAAAAGCATATTTAAAATATTGATCCAGACACAATAAACGTAGAAAGCTTTTTAAAAGAAGAGTAAAAACAAGAATATAAGTGACACTGCAAAATACAGCGATGTCATTGCAGTTGTCCAGCTGCCCACTCATAAATCACACTGAATACTCATCCATCTGTGTATGAGTATTTGTAGTGATTTATGAGTGCAATCATTTTGTTGCATTCCATTGCATTAACCCGTCAGTCATCTTAAGTTGGCAAAATGCAAATGAACTCCTGAGCATCCTGCTTTTTACTTTCTTTGGTGGGGCTGACCGTTAGTCTAAATTTATTTGAAATGTCTTTTGTACAATTTGGTGACAGCGTACATTACTTTTTGCATAAATATCACTATATTTAAGTGTAATAGCAATGTGAACAGCTGTGTGCAGGAGATTCTACAAAATAGTTACATATTAAGCACATCATGTTTATTAAAATTATTTAGTAAGGCTACTTACTAATTTATTATACTCTAAAATAACACATTTTACCTTCATCCTACAAGACTCAAAGACAATTGAAATAATATTAAACTAATAACTCTTTTTTTAATGAATAACTAATTTAATTTTAAATGGTTTAAACTTAAAACACTTTAATTGTGGATTTGTTTATTACGAACTTGCAGATTTTTGCTTCACAAGATGTTAATTCATGGACTGGAGTGGTGTGGATTACTTTTATCAGATGTTTGGAGTCTCGTTCTGACGGAACCCATTCACTTCCATTGGTAAGCAAGTGATGCAATGCCGAATTTCTTCAAACTTAATATATAACTTATTCCCTGTTCCACAGGCTTTCAGTATTAATTATTGTGTAAACAAAACCAATCCAGCTTTCTTTGCCCAATAATTTGTTTTCTGGACATGGTAGATTGGTAATACTGTGGTATACCTTAAATATACTTTTTATAGTTTTGACACAAATTTCACAATTTGATAAGATTCTAATTCAAAAGATTGCAGTTCAATTTCTGATTTGAATTTATTCAATATGGATTATTTTGGATATATATATCAGGTACAATATATGACTATTTTTTCTAGGAAAAAAAACTCAACTAATGCTGTGAGAGTAGATTAGAGTCATATACTCAGTTAACCCTGGTGAACAAACCTGCATATGCTGGTAGGTAGGTTTTGATGCTGGTTTAAGCTGGTCCTTTGCTGGTTTATGCTGGTCCTTAGCTGGTTTATGCTGGTCCTTTGCTGGTTCACGCTGGTCCTTGACCAGCAACATGACCAGCAAAAACCAGCAAAGGACCAGCTTAAACCCGCAAAGGACCAGCATAAACCAGCAAAGGCCCAGCATAAACCAGCAAAGGCCCAGCCTAAACCAGCAAAGGACCAGCAAAAACCAGCAAAGGACCAGCTTAAACCAGCAAAGGACCAGCATTAACCAGCAAAGGGCCAGCATAAACCAGCAAAGGCCCAGCATAAACCAGCAAAGGACCAGCAAAAACCAGCAAAGGACCAGCTTAAACCAGCAAAGGACCAGCATAAGGTCCTAGGTTTTGATGCTGGTTTAAGCTGGTCCTTTGCTGGTTTATGCTGGTCCTTTGCTGGTTTAAGCTGGTCCTTTGGTTTATGCTGGTTCTTTGCTGGTCCTTTGCTGGTTTATGCTGGTCCTTTGCTGGTTTATGCTGGTCCTTTGCTGGTTTAAGCTGGTCCTTTGCTGATTTTTGCTGGTCATGTTGCTGGTCAAAGACCAGCATGAACCAGCATAAACCAGCTAAGGACCAGCATAAACCAGCAAAGGACCAGCTTAAACCAGCATCAAAACCTACCTAACCAGCATTCCAGCATCAAAACATACCTACCAGCATATGCTGTTTTTTTTCACCAGAGAAGTTTTTATAATAATAGTTACAGTTACACAATTACATTCCTACTCCAATTCGGTTTTTAAAAATATAAACATTCAAACGGTTTAAAAAAAAACCACTGAAACACTGAATAACATTACAAATTACAATACGTTTGTTATATTGTGCATATTTAGGAAAATGCTCCTCTCTAGAGTTCACTTTTTCTAGCTGACTAACGAGTTTTTGGTCACCGATATGTTTTTTTCTGAGGTAAATGTGACGTTACGTAACATTGTTTACAAGTTATACTGACGTCTTTGAGCCGCTTAAACACTAAGTGATTACATGAGACAGGATACGAATTTCGGTAAGTTGTACTTTTTCTTTTAACATACCTTTGGATGTTTTTTCATGTTTAATTCGAAACTAATATTAAAGCAGAGGAGACAATCAGTTCACATGTGGTTCGCATTGTTGCTTCCCTTGAAATGAGGCGAGACAGCGGTCATTCCAAACCGCGCCAAAACGGCATCTATTGTCTAAATACTGTAATAAAATGGACAGAATTTAAAATCTGAGACTTTGTTTTATATCAAAAGTAACAAAACACAAAGCTTATTTATTGAATAGGAGGCTAACAGGCTAGACTAATAGATTCTTGGGATTTACGAATCGATATCGTTTCATAAAAATGACAATCGATTAAAATCGAGAATTTTTATTTAACAGTAATTGTTTAGTTAACAGTATTATTATTAGTATAATTATTACAATTATTCAGAACTGAAAAATACCAAATTTTCCATCTAATATAGTGCTCTAAAGTTTGAAGAGGATGATGAATAGGAAAATATTTTGTTGAAGACTCTTAAGTTGTTTGAGTGACTTCTCTATTCCCAGAGAATGTCAAAATGTTTTTGTGCCACACTTTTACATAAGCACTAAAATAATCATGCGTAGCCCAAGGCTGTAACCAAACATTGTCTTTTTTGTTTGTTTAGGGTGTCTGTTTCACCCAGCAGTTGCTATCAAGAATTATGAATAAGCTGAATCATTAATTACATTGACATATACACATTCAACAAGACGTCTCTGGAACACCGAAGGGAGGCAAACCTATCCATATAAATAGCCCTATACACAGTGAACCTGAGAGACCAAAGCCTAGACTTCTGTGTTTAAATCTTGACTGTAATCGAATTCTTAACTAAAGAATTGCAGCATATAGCTGTGTGCTAGTAGCGGTATAAAAAAAGGAAACTAGGGAAAAATAAACCGAAAATTACAGCAGAGAAGTGCAGGGATTGGAACAGTGTAGTGTATTATCTGCCCTGTCTGTATTGCCATGGCAGTACCAGTAACCGAGCAGACAGAATGCCATCTAATTGCTCAATCTATTTGCATCTTTTTTTTTCCAAGTGTTTCATGTCAATCCTCATTCTACGGCAGCCACAGATAGCATTTAGAACCTAATTTTAATCTCCCAGCCGGTTTTCTTTGCAACGATTGAATTCCACGCATCAAATTCACTTTTGATATCATTATCCGTGGCAGGCTGCCAACTCTAAGGTTCTTAAAGGTAGCAAAAGCTGCAGCGAGATATTGTATAACAGCATGATAACAAGCTTTGGGTAATACCTGTCCGGGCTGTTGTATGTGACACGGTAGTAAGACTGTTTTTTGCATCCCCAGGCTTCATTTTTAATCAATACAATTCACTTTCTAACCACTGTAAAAGGCTTGCTGAGGATCCGACAGTCTAGTTTATAAAGCGGATAGTTCAGACTCTGAATTCTGATTCACAGTCTGTATTAATGAATAAGGCTGCCACGGTTTGGCAAATGTGAGCAGCATACAGTTAAGCTAATGATCCATTTGAATCAGGATTTATTTATTTTTTGTTGTTGTTTTTTGTTTTTTTTCTGTATTAGTAATACATTTAGTGGTTTATTGAATGTTGGTGTCACATACTCATTCTTATTGCCAACAATTATTATAATAACCTCTGATAACATTGAATATATAATATTATATAACATTATAAGATAGTCTACAGTATGAAAAAATAATATTTTATGATTCTCTAAAGATAATAAGTAATTTAATTTAGTAATTTAAGTAATTATGTAATTTTACTGTAAAATACTTTCAAAGTCATTCGATGAAACAGAAAATGATATAATTTACAGTAAATAACAATGAAAGGACATTACCAGAACTCAGCAGTAAATCCTGCCTTGTGTTTGTGCCTGTTCTGCATTCGCAACCTAGTCTGAATGAACAATATAATGGTGTTAATGGGAAAACTAATTGAATAAAGTAAGTAAACAACTCACACACTTAGATATAACCACTTTGTAACATCAAAATAAGACTTGTTGCTGCCTTGAGTTATTATTTTGGAATAAATGGAATAAAATGCTTAAAACCACTTGATGAGATTCTTGGCTTTAGATTGGAATATTAATAAGTTAATGTAAAATATGAAATAGATTTTTCACTTTATTATATTTATTTATTTATTTTATTTTTTATTTTTACTTTACTTTCAGCAAGAAAATGTTACTAGGACATGAATTTACATTGATTAAAAACAAATTATAGGCCACTTTTGATTTATCATGTGGCTTTCAAGACCACCTGCATTGTCATGGTGGTTATCTGTACATTTTAAGGTAAACATTTTGGAATATTGATACAACATTATAACACAACATTATATACTGTTATAATTTGTAAAACATACAGATACCAATATGGCATAATAGCAAAAAAAAACTCTGTTACAGTAGTTTTAACTGTGAATTTCTGGCAAACATAGCTGCCAATTTTTTTTATTTTATTATTATTTTTTTTAAATGGGATATTTTAAGAGCATTGTAAGGTCCACTCAATTGGCCCAACGAAGGTATTCAATGGTAGCTCAAGGTTTCCTGTGTGTTCAGTCTTTTGAGTGCACAAAGTAATTTAGTTTCAGTTAAAATCTAATCTGACTCCGTTTTATTATTTATTTAGGTTAGAATAGCTAATTGATCTTTCATAGGATAATTTATCTACATCTGATTATTCTATTTAACTTATCTCTTATTTATCCTATTCATATAACATTTTTTGGTGATCAAATATTTATTAAAAAGAACAATAAAGTATCACAAAACATGTCAAACAGCCAAAAGGAAATATCTATATACATGTATATCAATACATATAGACATCATGTATTCATTCAAAATAAAAAGTTATTAGAAAAAAAAAAATCTATACAATAAAATGAGAGAAGTGATCATCTCAGCCAGGTTTTCAGTAACTCTGCAACAGTGTGCCAACTACAAAGGGTCTTTCCGTTTGCACCCTTTACTCGAGAAGTCGACAGTCGACAGTTGTAAAAAAAACAAAAATACATCCAAAAATGTAAGGATCCAGCATTTAACAGAGAGAGAATGAGGAGGTTTTCATTTTAATGTTCTCATCTTTTCTAGCAGCTGTGAGGCCAGCTAATATACGCTTGTTCTGATTATTAATATGCAATATTGTTAACTTATTCAATAACAAAACCGAGACAGTTACAGGTACAGTTGTTGAAACCAGATCAGACATTCTTGATGCTACCTCAGTCCAAAATTGAGCAACAGGTGGGCACTCCAACATCATGTGTAAAAAAAGTACCTGGAACCTTCAAAGCGCACAAGGTACAGTTTGGGTCAGTTAACCTCTTCATTAAATGGAGGTTATGGGGGCTAAATATGTTCTGTGTACAAAATTAAAATGTATCTGTTGGCGGTCAGGATTGCAAGAAGCTTCCTTTATATTTATCCAGTCATCCTTCCAGTTAAAATCTGGATCCAAACTGGGGCAATCATGTCTCCACAGCCTTTCTAGTGGCAGTTTAGTATAAGAGGCTTCCAAAATAAAATTATGTAATGTAGATGCCAAACTGCTATTTCCTTGAGCAATTATCTTATTCATATAACATTTTGAGTCTCCTACCAGCCAGTATACGAATCGTTCGACAAGAGACAATTGACTAATATTCTAGAAGGCCCAATCTAACTCTGCTCATTATAGAATATATTATTTAGTTCCCATTGATCTGAACACACTTAATTAAGGTAGGACTATATCTAACCAAGTTGACCAACTTAACTTCGTCTAATGATAACTTTATATAATCGTGCTGTTATTTCACATTTAGTTAGAATGATATTACAGTAATCAGAGCTTGAGGCTGACCTGAATTTAGGTTGGTCAACAACACACTGTTGCTCTAAACCAGGGGTGGCAAACTGCAGAGTTAAGCTCCAACCCTAATAAAAACACATATATACCTATAGCTTCCTAGTAACCCTTCAAACCTTGATTAGCTTGTTCAGGTGTGTTTGATTAGGGTTGAAGCAAAACTCTACAGGGCTGCGGCTCTCCAAGACCGACGTTCGCCACCCCTGCTCTAAATGGAACCCAATATTAGCCTCTACAGTCTAAGTATACATTGACTAATGTGTTAGTCAGAGCTTTAAAACATAATTTTAGACTGTTATTAACCTGAGTGGAGATTTCCGGTGTTATGGACTAAACCTACATAATCTATACTCTCTAATCTATAGTCAATAATCTCAGAGTAAATCTGAATGAAATCAAATGTAACAGTTTATTATCAGTCAGGTTATTATACCAGTTACATAGTGAATTGAGAGATATCAGATCAAATCAAATCAATACAAAACACCAAATTCTCAAAGTAAAATCTAAGAGTAAAGGATGTATACCTGATTTAAGAAAATACATAGTATAAAGTGTGGACACACTACAGGCTTATCTGGCTATAGAATTGCCCTGATATTCTCGCAAGGACAAGTTCACTTCCAGAACAAAAATTTACAGATAATTAACCCCCTTGTCATCCGAGTAGGGGTGTGACAAGACACTTATCCAATGAGACGAGACGAGACAAGATGAGATTCTTAAAGTTTTTTAAAGAAATCCTCAATGATGTAATATATAGGGAAAAAATATTTTATTCAACTGAAAAACACAAAATGCAAAATGCAAAAAATAAATAAAATAAATTATTAAATAAATAAAAAAGAATAATAAAAAAGAATAATAATAATAATAATAATATATATATATATATATATATATATATATATATATATATATATATTAGTGGTTCTGACAAAATGTTCATTTCTTAGGTCTTTTAATAAATATATTCGAACAAAATTTAAAAACAAAAATAAAGTCAGTGTCTCAATTAATAAAGACTTGTTTCACTATTGGAATCTCCTGAATGAATGATTCAATGACAAATACTTTTTTAAACTGGCAGTTGTTGGCTCCTGGCAGAAGAGAATAAGCATTACAATACATACAAGTTTTAAAGGGGTCATCGGATGCAAAGTTCACTTTTACATGTTGTTTGAACATTAATGTGTGTTGGCAGTGTATGTGCACATCTACCCTATAATGATAAAAATCCATGATGTAGTTTTTTTAATTAATCTGTAAAAATAATATCCCCTTTTTCAAAAGAGCCATTCTCAGATGCCTGTTGGTGTGGTCTATGTTCACGCAAATCATTCGTGATTCAGCTTCACCTACAGCAGAAGTTTTTTTTATGAATCTCTGCAATCACCTTCCCTAATAATGTGCTAGCTAGCAAGTTTAGTGACTAAACGCACTAAATGCGGCTAAAGTAAACAATCTCTCAGAGCACAGCTCGTTACTCCACAGAGAGAAGAGAGGGGCAGGGCGAGCAGAGCTCATTTGCATTTAAAGGTACAATCCATCAGAATGGGTTGATTTTTGCAGAGCTCATTTTGACAAGGTAAAAAGGTTGTTGTTTTACACAACCATTGAGAATTTTTAACCAAAGTATATTATAGACTTTTCATTAAGACCCTAAAGAGCCATATCAACTTGAGAAAAATGGGTGTTCGATGACCCCTTTAAGATACTTTCGTTTCGTGTTTATACCCAAACTATAAACGTTCATACCCAAACTTTAAACTTCAGAAAATTAAATGTCTGTAACACAGAAATACTGATCATTATGTGGTTGAAAAGACTGTTTGTTTTGCTCTTTCTGGATCAGCAGCATCGAAATCTCATTTCACGAGATCTCGTCACATCCCTACATCCAAGATGTTTTTGTCTTTCTTTTTTCAGTCGTAAAGAAATTATGTTTCTTGAGGAAAACGTTCCAGAATTTTTCACCTTATAATGGACTTCTATGGTGTCCGTGACTTTAAACTTCCAAAATAAAGTTTCAGTGCAGCTTCAAAGGGCTCTAAATAATCCCAGCAAGATAAGCATTTGAGGTTAAAAGGCATATAAATTGTAAATTTTTTAGAAAATAATTGATTTTATCGCTAGATAAGACCCTTCTTCCTCGGCTGGGATCATTTAGAGCCCTTTGAAGCTGCGCTGAAACTGAATTTTGGAAGTTCAAGTCGTGGGCACCATAGAAGTCCACTATATGGAATAAAAATTCTGGAATGTTTTCCTCAAGAAACATAATTTCTTTAAGACTGCAGAAAGAAAGACAAAGATCTTGGATGACAAGGGGGTGAGTAAATTATCTGTAATTTTTTGTTCTGGAAGTGAACTTCTCCTTTAAGGACAAACATCATCCAAATGGAAACAGGAGCTAACAATTGGAATTTGATCAAGGTCTGGACGTGGAGAGTTTACACCTTTTGGGGACAGATGGTAATTTGCATGAAAGACACTGGGAAATGGACCATTGTACCAGTCAACCTGAGACAATTCAAATGATACCAAACATGGCTGTAAGTATCTCATGCATTCAGGTAGGACATTATATTATGCTATTGACCAATCTGAGCGAGCTAAGTGAAGGGAGATGGTTTTCCCCGCATCGTCTCTCAGTGAGATGTGGAAACAGATGTCTGTATGTTAATACACTGTGTGTATATTGTCTGTATCTCAGAAGATCAAAGTGTCTGAGGTTGTTCAATCCTTACAGCGTTATCTGAAATGTGTAACTGGGGAAACAAGCATGAACAATTAAATATCAATGATACTAATAAATAACAAAAATATATAGATTAACTGATAAGAGATATGGTACAACTATATCGCTGATCCGTAACTCCTCAGGCACTCTGACATGTTCAGAGATCTCTTCAAGAAAACAGTCCATTCAGACAGTTGGTTTTTGCCGAATTTTTCCATCTTTCTAGGTCCAACATAAATCATACAAAACAAGGAAATGTGAGAGATGGTATATTGGATGATTGAAGCTTCCCTGTAGTGCAGGCTGGTCACAGCTCAGCCTGATCCCTGTAGCACATAAGAGCACTGAACCGCAAATCCTATCCACTGGTGAGCCCGTGTATGTGTTTGTGTGTGCAGGTTGACCGCTGTGTGCCATTGAACTCTCCGGGGAACCACAGGAGGAACAGAGAGCCAAGACAGTTGAATTCCCTTTGTTTTGCCTTGAGGCTATGGCCGTAATGAATGCTGACAAAACTCATAAATTCCTCATACTGGGGTGCCACATATTTCCTCTAGCCCAATGGTATCAGCGCAATGGCAGTGGCAGATTTAAAAGGCATTAAGCAATTTATCAGGCCTCCACGATAGATGTGGAGGCACGCATCAAAAAAACACAAAGCATTCAGGGTTGTTTCAAATCACCGCTTCAGATCATCCTTGCTTACAGAGTTCTCTATCAAAAATATCGCTACGTAGAAAGAACAGTTCACTGTGTCTGGGGACCTCTCTGTTCAGATACTCTGTCGGAAAGCCTGATTAAATGTGATTCCGTGGCGCATATAAACAGGTTTTTCTGAAAAACTAGAAGTTGCATCACCAAGGTCATGGGTTCGATTCCCAGGGAGTGCGAAAGTGAAAAAATGTATGCTTTGAATGCACTTCAAGTTCCTTTGGATAAAAGTGTCTGCTAAATGCATGACTGCATACATGTAAAACACATATAAAATCACTAATAGATCACATAATCTTAGGTATGGTCCCAATATGAAAAGACTTTTTTTTCCTTTCAAAAAGGTAAGTGGCTTAATTCAGTGGTTTCACATGTTGAAAATGAGCATACAAAATAACCATGCAGAATCAATTCAAAAACCACTAGAATATGTAGTGGAAAATGCCATAACTGAGTAATGTGCTTTTCAAGTGGAGTTGGAAATACCGTAATTATGAGTCTCGAGCAAATGAATGACCGAGTGAAGTATTTACTACTAATTTAATTATAGATGGTATACAAGTGAGAGTTTTGGAATAAACACTAATCTATAATATCAATAATGTCTGTCACTGGCAGCCAAAATTTTGGAATAATTCAGATTTTTCATTGTTTTTGAAAGAAGTCTCTTATGCCCAGCAAGGTCCCAGACAGCACACATACGTCTGCAAGATGTCTGTTAAAGATCGCTTGAACTGGAAAGCATCTACTGTGTACAAACATCTGACAGACGTCTGTAAGATGTCAGTTTTACATACATTCAAAATCATAAACATCTTAAAGACATCTAATAGATGTCTATTTGACATCTGATAGGAAACATCCTATAGGTGTGTATTGCAGATGAGTGAACACTCTAAAAAAAGACGTCTTCCAGATGTAAATGCAGAGACCTCAAATAGTCTCTGTGATGTATGTGTGTTATCAGGGGTGGCAAAAATACAGTAAAAACAGTAAAAAGAAAAAAGTTCATGACAAACATTTTGTTTTTGAATTAAGATGTATGGATGGGTTTACTGTTCACAAAATAATTCTATTATTTTGTTTAGGCTATACTTCTGTGTTGTTTTTCCGACTTGAATGTATGCCATGTTGTAATAATGAATGCCTGACTCAGAGGTCCGACCTTCCAATATGCACTTGAAAGCAGCATAAGCACCACTAATTTTAACTAACTCAAACAAATCTCTTTCAGTACAAGCTACAAATAGAACATAAGCATGCTAAATGCTAATGCAACAACATTTACTCATTCTTAGGAACTAGAAATCCACTGCCCAGTTTTAATGGAACAAAAAGGATTGTAGTCTGAGTACAAATGGATTAAGTAAACTCTCATTTTACAAAATAAAGTGGATTTAATACAATTAAAATACGGCTGCAAAAGAAAATATGCATTGTTACATTAGCTAATTTTAATCAAGTAAATTGAACAAGCAGAAAAAAATCATGTCTTGAGTATAATGTAATTAAGATGTCTTATAATACCTTGATTTTGTTAATTTTGAAAGGAGCATCACATGCATCATTTTTGCAGAGAAGCCAATCCCAAAATGCACAGCCACAAGCTCTGTGTGAAATAGAGAAGTTCTTCAAAAGGTAAACAAAGATACTTTGAGAAAAAAGTTCAAATTTGAAATAAAAAATAGATCTTGTTTTGGCTCACTGGAAGATTAGGCTGTTAGCTTAGCAAAATGCTAATGACAAACTCTATTGAAATACACTGACCAAAATTATAAATGCAACACTTTTGTTTTTGCCCCCATTTTTCATGAGCTGAACTCAAAGATCTAAGACTTTTTCTATGTACACAAAAGGCCTGTTTCTCTCAAACATTGTTCACAAATCTGTGTTAGTGAGATCAAGTATGTATGGTGTTGTGTGGGTGAGCGGTTTACTGATGTCAGTGTTGTGGATCGAGTGGCCCATGGTGGCGGTGGGGATATGGTATGGGCAGGCGTATATTATGGACAACGAACACAGGTGCATTTTGAATGCCTAGAGATACCGTGATGAGATCCTGAGGCCGATTGTTGTGCCATTCATCCATGACCATCACCTCATGTTGCAGCATGATAATGCACGGCCCCATGTTACAAGGATCTGTACACAATTCCTGGAAGCAGAAAACATCCCAGTTCTTGCATGACCAGCTTACTCAGCGGACATGTCACCCATTGATCACGTTTGGGATGCTCTAGATTGGCGTATACAACAGTGCGTTCCGGTTTCTGCCGATATCCAGCAGCTTTGCACAGCCATTGAAGAGGAGTGGACCAACATTCCACAGGCCACAATCAACAACCTGATCAACTCTATGTGAAGGAGATGTGTTGTACTGCGTGAGGCAAATGGTGGTCACACCAAATACTGACTGGTTTTCTGACTGCCGTTTTAAAAGGTAGCTGACTTAATTTTTAAAGACAATGGGCCTCATTCATTAAAACACGAGCAGAACGAATGTTTATGTCAATTTTATGTAAAGCCGTTCTGACGTAAACTTTCGAATTCATGAAAATGTTCGTATTTCTTCAAAATGTTATTTGATACGAAAGAAATGTACAAGTAAATGGTGCGTAAAACGTTCTGTGTTCTTTTTGGCATACTGATGACACTGAATTTTAATGCACTGCTGTATTTTTTTTATTTTTTTTTTTTTTTTTGAGAGCTGAGAGCTGATAACTGTAAAACGCAGCACTCATGACTGTCACTTTTTACCCAGCTGTCCAATCAATGGAGGAGGGGCGGGACAAATACCACACCGACAAACTAATCCTACTTTGCACAATGACTGAACAACAACAGAGAAGTTAATATGGTCACACTTTATTTTAAGGTCCAATTCTCGCTATTAATAAACCATTAGCTAGTACTTTTGGCTCAGTAAACTGGTAATTTGCTGGTTATAAATAGTTAGTAATGTAGTTGTTAAGTTTAGGTATTGGGTAGGATTAGGAATGTAGAATATGGTCCTGTGACTTTATAACTCACAATTGCGAGTTTATATCTCACAATTCTGACTTAATAACTAGCAACTGTGTGTTATAAAGGGTAAATTGTGAGATAAACTCATAATTCTGAGGAAAATTAAGAATTGTGAGTTTATGCACAATACTGACTTTATAACTCACAACTGCGAGTTTATATCTTATAACTTATGCAGGCTAGTTGTAATTCATAGGCGGGTGTGAGCCCCCCGGGTCCTACTCGCACTCGCTCTGAGCAGGACTCGAACCCGGGTCTCCGGCATGGGAGGCAGGTGCAATAACAAGGAGACTAAAGATTGCAGCATGTAACATCAATCGCTAGTGTGCCTCTGAGATCAAGGAAGTAAGGTTTACCTGCAAAGCACCTACTGCTGGCCTCCGTTACACTTGAATTATGTTAATTGTGAATGAGCGTGAAGAATTAAGAATGACTGGAATTCAGTAACATGCGCGTTTAATGATCAAATTTGATGTTTGCGAAGCATTTGTCAACCTGAGATGAGAGTTTTCGGGAAGGTCTGTTTTACGCACAAATTTACTCATATATTTAGTATGCAGTTTCATGAATGAGGCCCAACATGATTTTCTTAGCTACAGTACTGCTAGACTAGTACTTAAACTACTTTATATTGCCCACTGCAAAATGATTACTTCCCGAAATATACTCTGTTCTATTTTCTGGAAGAATTATTTTAAACAGAATGCATGTCATTTCCTGTCACATCACTGAAAAAGCATCTTATTTTTTTGTACACAACACGCAGAACATATAAATGTGTGTTCTAAGAGGGAATTTGCTTCAATCATGATGACAGTCTCAATGATAAACTACACCACATATTCATTGCCCAAGTGAAACGCAACCATTTCACTAGTTTTTCTTTTTCTTTTTTTCTCTCCTGCTAACTGCAGTGTTGTATTAAAGTGCAGCACTCTGGCAGATACAGTGAGTCATTCTCTGATGGAATAAAATAAACCACCGTGGCTGATCATGATGCGTGCCCTCACGTCTTTATGATCCTGTCAGCTTCTCTTTCAAGATTGACTGAATGTAATATCGCTTATATATTTTCAGAAATCTGTCAACATCAAAGGCATCGTGGTATTTATTGCCTTTATTTGTGTTTTCTTGCTGTTCAGGGCTGTTATATTTTAGCATAGCCTTGGCAGTTATACTTGTCGAAATAGAAGCAGGTTGTCTAACGCGTGTAGATATAAAACAGCACTGTTTTATAACAAAATGCATAATACATTTTATTTACCGCTTTGCTAATTAGCTTTTGTTTAATTTATACGATGCTTCTAAATGGCTTTCGCCTGTAGGGGTATTTTTATGGATGTGCAAAGAATGATCTATTGAATGCTGGTGCAGCAGTCTTCTCTCTCCTGAAAAGGCAAGTGCAAGAAATCCGCAAAAGTTCTTGCTGTGAGTATTGATTCATCTGTGCTCTGTTAATATTAAAAAATTCTCAAAAATACACACTGAAGGATAACCCTGTCCTGTCAACTGACCAGCTTCAGAACTTAAAAATACTTTTAGGTTTTAAGAATGTAAGCTAGATCAGTGCTTCTCTGTTGGGGTCCAATCTGTTTTGATAGGGCTGCAGACGGCAGTGACAAAACGATTCTAACAGATAAACAGATTTATTAACTTTTAAAAGGGAAAATGTTTCCAATGTTTTTTATTGTTGACATCAAAGGCTGCACACAAAATCCTCATCCTCAAAAACCATGAAGAAAACTATAAGGTAAAAGAAATAGGCCTACTGATCTAGTGACATTGAGATATGAAGTCACATTAGGAAATATATAAAAGGAAAATGCTTCCAATATATTATGTTGGTGACATCAATGGCTGAGCGGCCAAATCAAATACCAGGCAATATCCTCATATTTAGAAACGATGAACAAAACTACAAAAGGTGAAAGGAATAATGAACCAGTGACTGTTTTAACAATGTCCTTACTACCTTTCTGGGTCTTGGACGTGGCAGTTTTGTTGAAAGGGTCAGAAAGATCTCGGATTTTTCATAAAAAGTTTCATAACTTCTGTTCCAAAGATGAACGAAGTCCCTACAGGTTTGCAATGACACAAAGGTGAGTAATTAATGACGGAATATTAATTTTTGGGTGAACTATCCCTTTAAGTGTGCCACAATAAAAAGTTCTAGCAAAATGCTAATGACAAACTCTATTGAAATACACTGACCAAAATTATAAATGCAACACTTTTGTTTATGCCCCCATTTTTCATGAGCTGAAGATCTAAGACTTTTTCTATGTACACAAAAGGTGTAAATATTGTTCATAGAAATCTGTGTTACCAAGTATGTATGGCGTTGTGTGGGTGAGTGGTTTGCTGATGTCAACGTTGTCCATGGCAGTGGGGATATGGTATGGGCAGGCCTGCCCATACCATATCCCCACCGCCACCATGGGCCACTTTGCAATGACACAACATTGACATCAGCAAACCACACTCACCTCTTCATCACCACTGGAATACTGGGGCCAAAAACAGGAATTACGCATGGGCTCCCCAAGAGATGTGGACAACAGGCCCTAAGGCTTAGAAAAAGATTGGACAACAGAAGATTAGAAAAAGGTTCCCCGGTCTGATGAGTCTCACTTTCTGCTGAGACATTCGGATGGTAGGGTCAGAATTTTGGCTGTAAACAACATAAACGCAAGGATCCATTCTTGTTTCAACCATTCAGACTGGTGGTGCTGTTGTGATGCTGGTATGTGAGAGATATTTTCTTGGCACACTTTGGGCCCTTTAGTACCAGTTGAGCATTGTTTAAACCCCACAGCATATCTATGTATTATTGCTGACCATGTCCATCCTTTTACGTCCACAAGATGACCAATCTTGTGAAGGCTACTTCCAGAAGGATAACACACCATGTCACAAAGCTCATCTCAAACTGTTTTTTTGAACAAGACTGAGTGTTCACTATATTCAGATGGCTTCTGCTGCTACCAGATCTTTGGGATGTGCTGGAATGGGAGATTTGCATCATAGATGTGCAGCAGACAAATCTGCAGCATTTATGTCAGTATGAATCAGAATCTCAACCCAGGCTCATGAAAATACTGTACGTGCCTCTATATACATTTCTGCAACACTGTAATTACGTACCTTACTGCATGTTTTGCTGCAGTTTCAAACACGTTGGTACAGGCACGTACTGGTTAATTGATTAATGCTTAATCATGTTAGAAAAATATCTCCTACACTAAACCCAACCCTAAACCTACCCAATAGTGTTTTAATTTCCTTATGCAGATTTGAGCTGTTTTGTCGAACTGTAGTTTCACGGGGTTTGTACTGGAGCTTTTCATCACACAAGTGCAACGCTGTATCACTTGAGCTACCAAGCAATCCCACTGAATTAGAAAACTCATGCATGTGAAGCTATATATGTGACGATGGCGTTCAAATGTATCCGTTTTCAAATCGCGCTGCATGTTAAAATTGTTTTCATAGCATAATATTCTACAAGCAATTGTGTGAAAATTAGGCTTTATTAATCAAAACTCTGCACCTGTAAATCATAGTTTGTGCGAAAAGGAATAAAAGTTGTCAGTTTTACTACCTCTAGTGTTCATTTTAAATGGAAAATACCCAGCACCTGGGTAAAAATATTCAAAATAACCCAATAAAATGACCCAACAGGCTGAACCCAGCATTTGAGTTAAAAAAAACAACAACATTTTTTAGAGTATAGGTACACGCTTAATAATTTATTATTAAGCAAGAACATATGGACAAAATAAAAGACAAATTAAATTTATTTGGGTGAATACAGCATAGTTTACAATATTACATACATTTAAAATAGTTTACCAAACATTTTAGACATAAAAAGTAACATTCAAAAGTAGAATTTTAATTTTAGTGTATTTAACTGTTCTCTGTAATTGCTTTTTACCGAAATAGCGCTAATTCTCATGCCGGTGTGTCACCGAAATCTAAGCTAGTGAAGGGCTGCTGTTCACCGGGTTAACTACAAACTTCATGCTGTGACTGACTCAAAAATTGCCCATAAACAAACAGTACTGACATTTTAAGATTAAAGTCAGTACAATAATGAATAAAATCCATTTATTTTATGCAAGGCAAAAGGCATTTCCATCCTGTGAAACAACCGCTGACATCTTGTCCTTATGTTGCATTACATAAAATAATAAAATTTACAGCACAGTAAAAATATCCCAATAAAATTACTCAACAGGCTGATCCCAGCATTTGGGTTAAAAAATAGCCCAGGACTTTTTAGATTGTACCTTCTTTCTTTTTTTTCTTTTTTTTCCAGTTTTGCAGAAATGTATATAGAGGCACATATTTCCAATGAGCCTATGTTGCAGAATCTCTAAGAAATGTTTTCAGCACCTTGTTAAATCTACATTCTAAAAAAAAATGCTGGGTTAAAAACAACCAATTCTTGGAAATTTGGCAACCCTGGGTAAATACTGGACAGAACACATGCTGGGTTATTTTAACCCAGCTTGTTGGGTTTTAAACACTGACCCATTTGCTGTTTTTTTTTTTTTTTGATATAGTGCTGTAGTCAACCTATTGAATGTTTTTCATTTTAAGTAATAAAAATGTACTTTAAAATCTGTTTTATATATAGGACAATAACAGTTCATATACAATATAATTTTATTCAATGTCAAGTCAGTCTTTTTTACAATTATAAAATCTTCAAAAACTTTCATTAAAGTTTTAAGAAGTGACAGAAGCAGCCAATGGAAATTAGTAGGCTGTTCCAGTTCATTAATTGACTTAAATGACTTATATTTATGTTTGAAAAGTTACATCAAAAACAGCTTCCCTGGTGAAAAAAACAGCATATGCTGGTTAGGTAGGTTTTTGATGCTGGTTTAAGCTGGTCCTTTGCTGGTTTATGCTGGTCCTTAGCTGGTTTATGCTGGTCCTTGACCAGCAACATGACCAGCAAAAACCAGCAAAGGACCAGCTTAAACCAGCATCAAAACCTACCTAAGCAGCATTCCAGCATCAAAACATACCTACCAGCATATGCTGGTTTTTTCACCAGGGAATATGTTTTATGTTTTATGTTATCAGTTGTGGAATCCATCCATTAATTATACATTTGAGGCAGTTTTAGCCTGCTCTATTGAGTATTTTTATTTTATGCAAAGCTACACATTACTATTATTATTGTTATAATATAGGTCTGACATATTGTATTTATACATTATATACGTTTTAATTCCCTGGAACACACTACAAACATGATGATCTTACAGAACATCGCATTGCTGTGTCTGTAATAACTGAATAATTAAATAATTTTGGAGACAGTGGCTATGTTTTTATTTTTTTACATCAACAATTTTTGTTTACAGTCATGCTTTAACGGACATTAATATAAGACAATACTGCAAAAACAGTTTACTGTTATATATCTGTTATATATAAGCCTGTTATGTTCCGAATTTTCTGATGCATGTCCTTAATTTAATTTTACATGTTGGTATTAATTCAGCATTTATAATGCTAATACTTGTACTTAAAATAGGAATTTCAACCGAAATTGACATGGTTTCTAGAGCAAAGGTTCGTGAAAATCTGTTTTTGATAATCACTAGTCCAGTGATTGTACGTTATTTTTTTATCATTTTTTATTGCCACAATAACGAACAAAGATTACAGTACGTACAAAACATACAAAAGTCCTTTCAATAATAAGCGACTTATGGTTTAATGGTTAGCAGAAGTACAACAATTCTTAAGAAATAAACGGAAAGGAGTGTATTAAAAAATGTATTAAAAAGTTGTCATCGTTCAGGTTGTGTATTTTAGCTTTAATGTGCTTTTTGTAAACAAAGCAAGCTGACATTTGCCATAGCGACACAGCAAGAAGCTAGAGGACTGCTGAGTCACGTTCACTTCAAAATGGCGGAAGCGTGGGGCTGCTGCTGGACGCCGCTGTTGCAATGGGACGTTCTATTGGCTTTCACTTCTTGTCAATATAAGTTCTTTGGTACTATGGAGCTGAGTTACGTCGTTGAACGGGAAACGCACTCCTGCTCGTGCATTCGTTTGACTGGAGGTGAAACTTCCATGCTAAGTGTAGATCCAGTGGATGTTGCGTTTGTAGAAGTACGTTTAAACAAAACCAAGATTACAGACGTTTTCCTATTTATACAGTAATAATTTCGCTGTTGAAAAAAAAAAAAAAAAGCATATGCTGGTAGGTAGATTTTGATGCTGGGATGCTGGTTAGGTATGTTTTGATGCTGGTTTATGCTGGTCCTTGACCAGCAGCATGAGCAGCTAAGGACCAGCATAAACCAGCATCAAAACCTACCTAACCAGCATATGCTGTTTTTTTTTTTTTTTTTTTTTCTCACCAGGGTTAATAGGAGTACAATGTAATACAAACCTTCACTTCATTCAGGAAGTTTCCAGAAGTTTTATCTCAGGACAGAACACAGAATGACCGCTGAAAAAAGTAATCAGTTTTAACCAGTTTGCTATTGGGTTACACTGACCAACCCTGGGTAGGTATGTGATGGGTATGTCATCATTTGTATTGTCAGTAAAAATGACCCAGTAGTTGAGTTAAAGAAAAACTACCCAGCACATGGGTAATAATATTAAAAATAACCCAATAAAATGACCCAACAAGCTGAACCCAGCATTAGGGTAAAAAAAGATAACCAATAAACAATTTAGGTTCTGTGTTGGGTTGCCAATTTTTGTTCTAAAACAAATCCAGTTACGACCTACATGTCAAAATTAGATGACCTGAACAACCTTCTTGATTGAAATCAATGTCCATAAGTGATATGTGCAATCAGCGTAAGGGTCTGTGATTACAAACAAACATTTTTGGCTTGTGGTTTACACTGAAACTGATAAGTGTATTAATTATTCATTTGTTATTTTGAACTGTGGTATATACTGCGGTGGACCAAAGTGTTTGTTTTATTTGAGAGGATTTTTTAAAAAAACTGATGACCAAGTAACAATGCACACTGATTGGAGGGCTTTCGAGGTAATCATAAACAGGACATTTCAGAGTCAGGCGGAGAAAGAAGAGGGTTCACCAAGCATACTTAGTAAGTCCCTTGATGCACATACAACCATAGCTGCATTTTCAGTATCTACTGTAAGTTTAATAAAATAACATACACGATAGAGCCATGGCAACACTGGAATAAAATCTTTCAAGCTAATTTTTCCCCAGTGCATTGCCAATTTCAAACTCTTAAGTTTCTGATTCGGAGTTCATTAACTAATTTTAGGAGTGAAGTATAGAGTATTCAAATTCAAATTAAAGAGCGAGATTGTAAGGAAGGTTAGGTATTTTAATTGGATTAATTTGCATAAGAAAATTAGTTTTATGTATCTTCAGACATCATAATCCATAATTACTTTACCATTCTTTCCTATGCCATATGTACTCTTGTATTTGCATAATATTAATTAGAGAAATGTTCTGTCACAAAGGGTCAGTTTAAATGAACATTGTTGAGCTTCTTGTCATTTGAATAGCGGGATAATTACCTATTGCTCGCTGGTCAATGACTATTTTAAGAAGGAAAAAAAAATCAATATTAGAACTACAATATGACCTGAAGACTAGATCTGCAAAAAAGGGTTCTGGCATTATGAAGCTTTGCACTGTTTATAGACCAGTAGTTAGCAGTGACAGTGATGTGTAAATAAAGTTTAGAGCAACGATACTGCATTCTAGGTACATGGAAAGTGAAGGCGGTAAATGTCCTGGCTTGTCAGCAGTGGAGATTGTACCTGAAAGACTTCAAGAATACCAGTGTTTAAAAAATAGCTTTAGTTGATTCGAGTCAAGATTCAGCTTCAAAACGAGGCTGCAATAACAAACGTTTTGTGGGACAGAGAACAATGGTTCTGAGGAATTGAAAGCACACTTTACAGTCTGCTCAACAGATTTGGTCAAAGGTAGTAGATAACATTCAGAAAGTGGAGCCATCACTCCGATGTCCATCAAAAGGTGTGTCTACCCTCAAAGAGAGCACAACCGGGTTTGAAGAATGCATTCCCTGGACAGCAATGCAGCAATGCTATGGCTGGTGGGTTTCAAAAAAAAAATAATCCTTTTTTCTAAAGGTTTTTGATTATGTTTCTTTATGACAAAAATGTCAATATGGTCAAAAGAATAAACTTTTTTTCAAGATGATTATTTAAGGAATAAGCTTATTACAAGATATATTCTCAGAAACCCTATTATCATGTGCAAGATAAATGTTAGACATAATAATATTCATTGATATTAACGGGATAGTTCAGCCAAAAATAAAAATTACCCCATGATTTACTCACCCCCAAGCCACTCTAGGCGTACATGACGTATATTTTTTATTTGAGACAAATACAATCAGAGTTATATTAAAAAATGTCCTGGCTCTTCCAAGCTTTATAATGGCAGTGAATGGCTGTTAACATTTTGAAGTCCAATAAAGTGCATCCATCCATCATAGCAAGTGCTCCACGCGGCTCTGGGAGGTTAATAAAGGCCTTCAGAAGCGAATCAAGCGTTTGTGTAAGAAAAACACCCATATTTAAAACTTTATAAACCGTAAAAACTCTAGCTTCCGAAAGTGGCGATCCAGCAGATGATGAAGGCATAGCGTAAGCTCCAATGAGAATATAGTCTTGTGAGAACCAAGTTTTTTGAGAACCAAGAAAACCTCCTCTTGGCTTATATTGAAAGCTTCTAACATTTTGTACTTCTAATTCATGACTGGTGTTTTGTTTTGCTCTCTCCACTGTGCTTCATTGTCCATCACTTCTCACCAAAACTTACAGTATGTCTACGTCCTACGTCATTCACTGGATTGCCACTCTCTTGTGAAAGTATGTACGACAGTTAGCGGCAGCTAGAGATTACGGTTTATAAACTTTTAAATATGGACATTTTTCTTACACAAATGCATTTATTTGCTTCAGAAGGCCTTTATTAAGCTCCTGGAGCGGTGTGGAGAACTTTTTATGATGGATGGATGCACTTTATTGGACTTCAAAAAATCAGCAGCCATTCACTGCCATTATATAGCTCGGAAGAGCCAGGACATTTTTTAATATAAGTCTAATTGTATTCATCTGAAAGAAAAAAGTCATATACACCTGGGATGGATTAAGGTTGAGTAAATCATGGGGTATTATTTTTTAATTTTGGGGTGAGCTATCCCTTTAATATCAACTTGTTTAACGCTCAAGTAAATTTCTCCGGATGTTAGCACATTTTATTGGAAAATGAAACAAAACTGATTAATCTAGCATAAACATTAAGATAAAGACACTTTTCATTGCACCCAAAGTGTATGGTTGCAGAAAAATATATACGTTTGTACTGCACATTTATGGAACAACAGATTTTGTGTGAAAATAAATCACACTCTTAAAAATAAAGGTGCTTCAAAAGGTTCTTTTTGACCATTTTTGGTTCCACAAAGAACCATTCAGTCAAAGGTTTTTTGAGGAACCATCTATTTTTTTACTTTTTTATAATCTGATGAACCTTCTTTCACCACAAAGAACCTTTTGTGAAACAGAAAGGTTCTTCAGATGTTAAAGGTTCTTTATGGAACCATTTAGACAAAACAAGGTTCTTCTATGGCATCATGAAGCATCTTTATTTTTAAGTGTGCAGTTGTTTATTTTGTTTAAAAATCTTATACATATGAGCTGGCAAGGGGGGCTTTTTACCCCACGCATGGGGCAAAAGGCTCACCAGCATGAGGTAAAAGGCACACAGTACTGATACAAATACTTCAGCTAAAATAATGTTTTTGTTGTTGTTGTTGTTTAAAATAATGTCTGAGTTAATACTTGTTCAAAACAATCACTTTAACAAAGTTTGTACTATTTTCTGCTTATATAAACAAAATAATTTTTTTGTTCAATAAATATATACGGCCACAAAATGTAAATATAAAACATATATTTTAAAATACATAAACAAAATCATTTTAAAATGTAAAGATTCTGAAAGCATTGAAGGAGACCCCACAGAAATTTAATACAGATTTACAGTGGTAACAACAAATTATATTTTAATAAATGATATGATTAATAGCATGATAGTTTCATTCTAAACATGGTGATTATCTAAGATGGACATCCAACATAATATATGATACTTACCATCTGAATCTAACAATGTCATGTCAACAAATGGAAAAGTCAGCATTCTATTAATTATCATGTTAATGTGCCTTTTAGCCCCACCAGCACACTGTAAAAAACAATTTGTTGAGTCAACTTAAAATAATTTGTAACCTGGCTGCCTTCAAATTTTAAGTTCAGTCAACTCAAGAACAGTTTATTCAACTTGAAATGTTAAATTATACTGAGTGACAACTTAGATATTTGAGTTGAATCAACTTAAAAGTTTAAGGCAGCTGGGTTACTTACCCATCTGTTAAGTTTAGCAAACACAACTATCTAAGTTGTTACTTAGTACAACTTAACATTTCAAGCTGACTAAACTTATTTTAGTTGTCTTTTTTAAGGCAGCAGGGTAACAAATTATTTTAAGCTGACTCAACAAATTGTGTTTTTTATTTTTTACAGTGCAGGGGTGCTTTTCCCCCCGAATACCATACTTTTACATATTCTTTTGTTATTTAAAAACTGCTGTTTTAATTATTTAAAACAAAACTGAAAATCATTAAAAAGACCTTTGTCTCAAGATATATTTAAGAATTTTAGCGATTCTCATTTGCTACTTAAATCTACAACATTTCTAAAAAATATCAAATATTCTATCAAATAAGCACAGAATCGATTTTGCGTCACTGCCCGCGATCACATCAAGGACCAGACAGGCGGATGTGGGAAAGTGCTACGCCAGTGGTTTAGAGAAAAATAATATTAAAGGCACCCTTTACACCAGGGCGCCTTTAGCCCCGTTGTACCCTATAAAGATTTTCACATCACATACTTCTTAAAAAAAAAAGTATGTTTAAAACAACAACAAAAAACGGACAATGTGGCACTTAAAAATAAGATATATTCAGCAGTGTCGTAACTTACACAATACAATTTTTGTTTTTTGTATTACTTGATAAGCAGTACAGGAACAAATAGAGTAGTAAAAGTCACATGAACACACAACGCTGACCTGCTGATTACATTGCCAATGTGATAATGCCCACCGATTGTGTTAACTAATGACCTGCAAATCATCCTGAATGGGTCTTTAACAAATCAAAAAACAAACTTAAAATAATCTGTGAATTTAGGTGTAAAAGTTTAGTCGGGTTACATAAAAAGAACATCTCATTCCATTCCATGGCTAACTCCTGGATATTTTATAAAGCATGTAAAATACTCAAATTAAATGCTATTTTTTAACTATCAAATCAGATTACCAAGGTTCACCTCTCTGGGGCATTTCAATGCTGTGTGGCTCATTACACTGTGCTGACTGTGTCTGGCCCAGAGATAAACATTAGCTTCATGGCTCACAAAGCAGAACTGCAGTCCTCTGGCAATTTGGATGTAACAAGTTCCTCTTCATACCCTCGAGACCATTTTAACTGGGTTTTTCTACACCGACCTGCCAATCATATACTGCAGAGGGAACTGTGGATAGGTCTACTATTAATCTATTTGCAGCAGAATCTATCCAATAATCAGGCAGAAATGTGCGAGTCGTTCATGGACTGCACCTTTATAAGAGGTTTGAAAGGAAGATATTAGGCTGGTACCGGGGTGAGAGTATTCAGTCTTCCAAACAGTATGATTTATAAAAGAAACTGTTTTTCAGTCACACACACACACACACACACACACACACATATATTCTCCAAAGAAATTTTATAAGGCAACAGGGTATAACCAACCCAACAGAGACTCAATTTCAAACCCCCAACAAAACATTCAAATCTTATATGGCATTAACAATTAAAGAGAGTCAAGCCTTATAAATGTCATATTAAAACCCACACCACAGATAGTGTGGTGTTGTTCTGTTTGGTGTTGTTCAGCAAGGCCATATGCAGTTCTGTATTAAAAATACATGAGATGTGGCTTTTCACAAAGATTTAAAGAAAATGTTGCTCAGATAAAGATCACATGGTGTAACAATGCACCGCAAAATCTCAAGCCTGGAGCTCTTCAAACATTAATTGGAAAGGATTACTCGATGTGGCACATTTAAAGGATACACTTCAGTAATCAGTGTGGAGCACTCAACACATCTGTGTGAATGCCTCGTTAGAGGTGAAGATTCCCTTTATTGAAGGTTATCTCATTGTGTTTCGTTGTTTGGTGCATGTTTATGCATTAGCAAATAATTAAAGAAATAGATTTTTATTTTATCATATATTAGTCAACCTCAAGTAATTCCAAAATTGTTTAACTTATTTTCTCATGTGGAGGACAAAAAGAGATATTTGAAAGAATGTCCATGCTGCTCTTTTGCATACATAAAAAGTTATGTGTGTTTGTAATGCCACACCGGTGAGTAAATGTTTTAGAAGAGAAATGGGTCAATGACATATGAGTATCCACAAAAAAAGACACCTCTTAAGACCCTGCGTCCTCATATGAGGACATTATGTTTTAGTGAATTTCTCTGAGACTGTACATGCCACAGTTTTAAGTCTGGATGTCCTGTACAAAGCACATTCAGGGCTTTTCAAGGATACTAAATGTTTGGATGTTTCACCATGACCTCTCCCTCTCCTTGGTCTTCAGAAATGTCCAATATTACTTTAGTTTTAACACTTATTTGCCCCAAAAACACATTAACATACAAATTAGATTTAGTGTACAGATACATTGTATATAATGAGTAAACCCATTTATGGCCAATTTACACACATTTTGCATAAAGAAAAATGGTATATAAAATCATTCTGTTATAACATAGTTGAGACTCATCTTTATACAAAGTTTGGTAAAAAAAAAATAAAGAAAAATGGTATATAAAATCATTCTGTTATAACATAGTTGAGACTCATCTTTATACAAAGTTTGGTAAAAAAAAAAAAAAAAAAAAAAATATATATATATATATATATATATATATATATCCTGAAAACTAAAAATGTATTGGTGATTTTAAAAAAAAATCAAGTTTTTGCCTATGTATGTTCATTCATGTCATTTTATTTTTTGTAAAAAATTAAGTTCCGATGTCCTCTACCGAGGACATATCATAACTTATGAATGAAATGTACACTTTTTTTTACATTTTATTAATGCTCTAAACAATGGAATGGCATGAAAAAATACGTATTTTTTTGCAAAATTCTTTTCCCGGGTCTCAGGTGGTTAAAAATCTAGTTTAAAACACGCCCATGTGCTATAACTATTGAGTAAAAATGTAATCCTACACCTAATTTCTTACACCTTGAACACACATACATGCACCCCTCTAAATCAATACTTTCCAAAACATTTTAAGGTAAATGAAGACTTAAGATGCAAAAACCTCTAAGTCAGTCTGAGCTTTTTTCTTTTAAATGAGCATTTTTATCAGGCTCCTATGTTTAGGTTCAGTAATTTCACTTTAATGACAATGAAAAGGTTATTAGTCAGCTATTGTAACGTCTCATTGTTAAAAATGTCCAATGTGGACCAATGAGTCTGATATAAATGCTCATTTAAAGAAAAACATCTTTTAAATGAGCAGACTTAGAGATTCATGCATCCGAAGTCCTCAAATATTATGAATTACTACTTCATTAATATCATTAGGGTTTTAGAGTCGCACCACATGACATTGTACTAACCTAAAATAACCTTATTTTGTCATTAAAAAAAAAAATAAATAAATACTGTTTTCTAAAAAATATTATTAAAGCAATGTGCAAACTACTTTATAATGTTTTCTTTTAAATATTTTTTTATTAGAATTCTTCTATTATGATGTTTTTAATGTCATTAAGAATTTACTCACCCTCAGGCTATCCAAGATTTAGATGAGCTTTAAGGAATAGTTCACCAAAAATGAAACTGGCTGAACGTTTACTCACCCTCAGGCCATTCAGGATGTAGATGAGTTTGTTTGTTCATTAGAACAGAACAGGGGAATTTAGCATTACATCTTGTTCACCAATGAATCCTTTGTAGTGAATGGGTGCTGTCAGAATAAGAGTCCAAACAGCTTCACGACGCATTAACTGATGGACTGGAGTCATGTGGATTGCTTGTGGATGTGGTGTTTTTATCAGCTGTTTGGACTCTCGTTCTGACGGCACCCATTCACTGCAGAGGATCCACTGGTGAGCAAATTTATTCTGTTGAACATACAAACTCATGTACATCTTGGATGGCCTGAGGGTGATTCGGTTTTCAGCAGTGCTTCATTTTTGGGTGTTTTTAAACTATTCCTTTAAAAACATTGTAGAAAAATAATGAACAACATTTCATTGACCCAAGTTCTTCTGTCTAAAATTAAGTTTAACAAAATGCCTGACATAAAAGAGCAAATAGTCAGTAAACGAAATGTCATCATTACTTGTGGTTTAAAATGCCATCGACTGAAAAAAGCCAGGGTGTTACTAGGGAAGATGAATGCACAAGTAATGCAAAATATTAAGTCATAATAAAATATTAAGTCACTGCTGGAGCACAGTGTGCTTAATTTAACATAGAGTCTTCCCTGTGGATTATTCATAATGCAGTATTGAACCAGAGGGCTTTAATAACAAACTGACCTTAATTATTTTAATCCTCTAATAACAATTTGTGCATTTCCCTAATTTGGATCAGGAGGCAGAGTGTGGAAGCTTCACAAATATTGTCCTCAGCATATTCTTTGATATTTTTTTTTTTTTTGCACTGAAGCAAGGTGGCAAAGATCAAGTAAATCAATTGTAGCGATTCTTATAACAGCTCAGAATCCCACAGAAACCGCTGTGGAGTTTTACCGAAGGTCGTTTACTCTAAAAGAAAGAAAACATGCCAGCAAATGTTGAAAGAAATGTTTAAAATGGTTCTTATTCAGCGCTCAAGGCAATCATAACACGTCGGACAAAAGCTAAGCGCGCACAGTGGGCTTCATCACGCTTCTGCATCGCTCTGCAAGTCAAATGCTCTGGGTTATTTTAACAGAAACAAGCGAAGACAGGTAGACTGAAAGAGTTTTCCTTTCGTCTCCACCAGGATACTTGTGGTTTTAAAATTCACTGGGGGAATCTCAGCCCCGCTGTCATTTTCAATTTGGCACAGTGTTGAGCATTAGGGGACTGCATGACAGATCAGCAAATGTTCGAACGGGCCGTGTGAGGCTGCCATACTTAATGCGTCCAAGCACAGAATTTAATTTTCTCTTGGTAATGATCAAATTTGTCACATTATGTAATTATCTGAGAGCTGTCAAACTTTATGAAATGGGCAACCATGACATTTTGTGAGAAATTGCATAATTAGACCGCAATGTACAAGGCTTGCTCTGAGCAAACAGGTTTCTAAGGCATTTGAATGGTTTTGATATTTGGATGGGTGGGCGCACTGTGTTCACAAGTCAGTTTCAATGCAGGTGGAATTTAATTATGCAGTAATACAGCTGACTTCTGTCATTTCTTCATAAGCTTTGCATTCACAGCTATTTGTAGATCATACTATGACACGCTACTTTAGCTATAAGGAACATTTTATATATATATATATATATATATATATATCAACATTTGAATTTTGAATTAAGCAATTAGGGCTGGCAAAACTATCACTATGGAATTTCAGTTAACGAGCTTGCACTTGCACTTGTGAGCTTCACTTCTCAATTAAATTGGATATCAATTAATTTGGATATCTATACAATTAGAGACAGGACAGTCTTCTTTTTCATGATAAATAAATAAATAAATAAAAACTCAAATAGCCTAATGCTGTAAATTATACACATGCAAATAAGGATGTTTTTAACATATGAAATGTATTATATAATACTTTAAAAATAACTTTTTAATGATATGGGCTTGTTAAGTGATGACATAATGCATCTAACGAATGCTGTTTCAGGGTCCAAACCCCAACTAATTTCACTTGAGAACACTATCTCAGCGGCCACTTCAGCACTGTTTTTTCATATTAAACATTTAAAGGAGAAAAACAAAAACAAAAATTCACGTATAATGTACTCACCCCCTTGTCATCCAAAATGTTCATGTCTGTCTTTCTTCAGTCGTAAAAAAATTATGTTTTTTGGGGAAAACATTTCTGCATTTTTCTCTATATAATGGACTGATATGGTGCCCCGTTTTTGAACTTCCAAAATGCAGTTTAAATGCGGCTTCAAACGATCCCAAATGCGGTTGTAAACAGTCCCAGCTGAGGAAGAAGGGTCTTATCTAGTGAAATGATCGTGTAACGTAGGGAGGGAAACGAGAGACGTGCGGATCCATGCGCAAACTTTTATTATAACGACGAGACATAGACATGGTCAAAGGCAGGCAGGGTCGGGCAACAGCAGACAGGAACACAGACAGCAAGAACAAGAGTAGAACTAAAACAGGAGGGGGTCAGTCCAGCGGCGAACGTTATCCGACAGGGTCAGACGAGCGAGGGTTCAAAACGAGACAACGGAAAAACTAGACACGGGGAGAAACTAGGAGATACGCTTAGTACGACTGCAATGGAAAATACAATACAATACAATACTCGGCGAGGAGTGACAGGAAGACCGGGGTATTTATACAGTCTCTGATTGGATGGGGGAAGTGCAATGGCTGATGGGGAGTGTAGTCCGGGGTGTGGTGTGGCAGTCCGTGCGTGACAAAACGCAAGAGCGACGTCTGGTGGTGAGCGGTCCGCAGCTCACCGACCAGATCATGACATAGCCCCCCCCAAAGAGCGGCTTCCAGACGCTACAAACGAACCATAGTCCAGGGGAGCGGTGGGGCGGGGGTGAGACAGGGCAAGGGCTGGAGGGCCAGGTCCCTGCGGAGGACCCGGTGATTGAGGCAGGACCGGCAGGGCAGGAGCCCTCCAGGGCGGAGCCGGAGGCGGAGCAGGCAGTGCAAGAACCCTCCAGGGCGGAGCCGGTGGAGCCCTCCAGGGCGAAGCCGGAGGCGGAACAGGCGGCGCTTGAACCCTCCAGGGCGGAGCCGGAGGCAGAACAGGCGGCGCTAGAACCCTCCAGGGCGGAGCCGGAGGCAGAACAGGCGGTGCTAGAGCCCTCCAGGGCGGAGCCGGAGGCAGAACAGGTGGCGCTAGAGCCCTCCAGGGCGGTGCCGGAGGCCGAACAGACGGCGCTACAGCCCTCCAGGTCGGAGCCGGAGGCAGAGCCAGCGACACTAGAGCCCCCAAGGGCGGAGCCGGAGGCGCAACAGCCCTCCCAGGCGGAACAGGAGGCGGAGCAGGAGGCGCCGCAGCCCTGCGGGGCGGAACAGGAATCTGCATCACGCTCTGGGACCTGGGGAGAGCAGGGACAGAGGAGGCAGACAGAATAGAGAGAGAAGGCGCAGCAGCCTTCCGGGGCGGAACAGGAGGCGGAGCGGCCCTCCGGGGCGGAACAGGAGGCGGAGCGGCCCTCCGGGGCGGAACAGGAGGCTGCGTCATCGACTGGGACCTGGGGAGAACAGTGACAGAGGATGCAGACAGGAAAAAGGGAGAAGCAGAGTGTTTAGAGGTTAACGCCCCCTCCATAAGAGGTTCTACGGCAGGCGCCGACACCTCTGGAGGCATTGGCGCAGCTTCTCCGACGGGGAAGGCCTCTGGTGCAGGCTTGTGATCAGACGAGAGCTCTGGTGCAGGCTTGTGATCAGACGAGAGCTCTGGTGCAGGCTTGTGATCAGACGAGAGCTCTGGTGCAGGCTTGTGATCAGACGAGAGCTCTGGTGCTGACCTGTGAACAGGCGTGTCCTCAGGAGCACAGTGTGCAGCCCACACACACCACATGGCCACTGCCACTAAGGGAAGAGCAGCAGTGATGACGTCACTTGGCTCGTGGGGATCTGCTGTAACGTGGCTTGACTCAGGAACAACATGGCTTGACTCAGGAACAACATGGCTTGACTCAGGAACAACATGGCTTGACTCAGGAACAACATGGCTTGACTCAGGAACAACATGGCTTGACTCAGGAACAACATGGCTTGACTCGTGGGGCACAGCTGTGACAGGGCTTGACTCGGGAGAACAGCAGCTGTGGTTTGACTTGACTCAGTTGCTTGACCGGACTTGGAAGCTTGAACTGACCCTGGGGTAGCAGCCGCGACGTGAAGGAGCGCCACTTTAGCTGCCCATACCGCCCTTAGGGGTGAGTCCAGCACGTGGGCCATCATAAGCCGCGGTCTTGGGATGTCAGGAGAGACGTGACCGGACTCAAGAACCACGGCTGCAACTTTGCTTGACTCAGGAACAGCCGCTGTTATGTGACTTGACTCAGAAACCGCTTCAGGAAGTGCGGCCATGATGGGTGCAGACTCAGGTGCAAAAGACATGACGTGAACAGGCTGTGGCTTGGCTGACGAGGCGTTAGCAGGCTTTGACGTAGCGCCCATTTTGTGCAGTGGCTCTGGCGTGGCAGCCATCTTGTGCAGTGGCTCTGGCGTGGCAGCCATCTTGTGCAGTGGCTCTGGCGTGGCAGCCATCTTGTGCAGTGGCTCTGGCGTGGCAGCCATCTTGTGCAGTGGCTCTGGCGTGGCAGCCATCTTGTGCAGTGGCTCTGGCGTGGCAGCCATCTTGTGCAGTGGCTCTGGCTCAGGATTGATGGCTGTAATTTGACTTGAGACAGAAGCGACAACTGTAATTTGACTTGACATCGGAAACACAGTTTTAACTTCACTTGCCTTAGGAAGAGCAGCGCTGACTTGACTAGACTCAGGAAACACAGCTGCAGCGTGACTTGGCTCTGGCATGGCAGCTGTGACGTGACGGAGCTCCGCCGTCGCCGCCATCGCTCGAGCGCGCTCCGACACGGCCGCCATTTCACGAGCGATCCAAGCGGCAAACGTGTCCGTAGCGTCGCGCTCCGGCGCGGCCGCCATCTTGCGAGCGGGGTGCGCGGCCGCCATTACCGCATCGTCGCGTTCCCTCTCCGCGACCCCCACAGTAAAGGACGAGCCCACACACAGAAGAGCAAAGTCCAAAAATAAACAAAGTGATGAACGCGGACCCTCGCGTCTGAGTTTCGATTTTAATGGTTGTCTGGTTCCATCAATGAAAATGTCTATCAAAACACAGTCTGGGAGATCTGAGTAATGAGCAATGTCCAGAAATTCTTGGATGTAGCCCTCGAGCGTTCGTGTGCCCTGCTCGAGGGCTAACAACAGTTTTGTGGTGTTCATACCTGCGTAGTGTCCGGTTGAGAAGTTGCTGGATCCTGGTGTGGCCGAGTATTCTGTAACGTAGGGAGGGAAACGAGAGACGTGCGGATCCATGCGCAAACTTTTATTATAACGACGAGACATAGACATGGTCAAAGGCAGGCAGGGTCGGGCAACAGCAGACAGGAACACAGACAGCAAGAACAAGAGTAGAACTAAAACAGGAGGGGGTCAGTCCAGCGGCGAACGTTATCCGACAGGGGCTAGGCAGAAGAGTGGTCAGACGAGCGAGGGTTCAAAACGAGACAACGGAAAAACTAGACACGGGGAGAAACTAGGAGATACGCTTAGTACGACTGCAATGGAAAATACAATACAATACAATACTCGGCGAGGAGTGACAGGAAGACCGGGGTATTTATACAGTCTCTGATTGGATGGGGGGGAAGTGCAATGGCTGATGGGGAGTGTAGTCCGGGGTGTGGTGTGGCAGTCCGTGCGTGACAAAACGCAAGAGCGACGTCTGGTGGTGAGCGGTCCGCAGCTCACCGACCAGATCATGACAGATCGGTTATTTTCATTAAAAAAATACAATTTAAATACTTTTTATTCTCAAATGCTTGTCTTGTCGTGCTATCCCTGAACTCTGTGTATTCTGTCTCAAGACAGTTAGGGTATGTCGAAAAACTCCAATCGTATTTTCTCCCTCAACTTCAAAAATCATTTTAAAATCACCCTACATCGCTGCAGAAGTACCGACACAGTCTTTGCAAAGTGAACATGCAAAGAAGATCAAAAACCCTTAACAAAAAATGTAAAACAGTGATATAGGATGATTTTGAAGTTGAGGGAGAACATGAGATGGGAGTTTTTCGAAATAGCCTAACTGTCATGAACCGGAACAAAAACAGTACAGGCAGAGTAAGAAAAGACGAGCATTTGACATTAAAAAGTATAGAAATTGTATTATTTTAATAAAATAACCAATCATTATGCTAGATAAGACCCTTCTTTCTCGGCTGGGATCGTTTGAAGCCGCATTTAAACTGCATTTTGGAAGCTCGAAATCAGGTCGCCATAGCAGTCCATTATATGGAGAAAAATGCTGAAATGTTTTCCTCAAAAATACATAATTTCTTTATGACTGAAGAAAGAAAGACATGAACATCTTGGATGACAAGGGGGTGAGTACATTATACAAGAATCTTTGTTTTGGAAGTGGACTTCTACTTTAAGATAAACGTTTTAAAAATTTACAGTGTAGACTACAGTCTCCATGCTCACAGCGTCCCCAACACAAACAATTTTTATATTTATTTATTTTTATGCTTATATTGTCATTGTATATTTATCTGGGATTTCGGTATGGAGTTAAAAAATAGGGTTATAATTTTTTGGTTGTATTATAACACATTGTGAGTGTATAATTACTATCATTTGTTGTTTTCTCACGTCATCTGATAGAGCGCTTGGACCTGGAAGTCCCAGAAGAGCTGACGCTTGACAGGCCTAATTATGTTCCTACTCCAGTTTGTTGTTGAAATATAAGCATTTAAACAGTGGATGGTTTAACTTGTTTGAATTATGTATTTATTCAAACATATTAAATATTGAAGAACAGGCTAAGTGAAATATACTTATTTTATAATATAGTGCATACATTAAGGAAAGTGCTCCTTTCTAGAGCCCATTTCTCTTGCTAACTGTTGAGTTCATTCAATGTCTTTTCTAAGGTAAATGTTACATCAAAGCAATACATCACACAGGCAATTGTTTTTCTGTATGTCTGATGCAATATGAAATGCTTATCTATTCACAGCCTTGCTGATGTCCAGAACAAGCGTGCTGTTTATACAACAATTATACAAACAAGTAAACAACGCAGCCAGCTACTTTGTCTATTTTAACAAAAACTATTCAAAAACACGCCCAAAAGCTGATAGCTGACAAAGTGCATTCTTTAGGGCTGCAGGTGAAGTATTAATACATTCCAGACGTTTTATATCCACCATATTGGTATTATCCTTTGACTTATTAGGGACAGAGAATATGTGATTCTTGGAATCAAATATCTATAGAAACAAAGGTTAAAATATTCTGATTACAGCTGAAAAAGCTGAAAAACGTATGATTAGAGATTTTGAAAAATACTATCAACGTACTCAGATGTATGCCACGATATGGAATAAAAGGTTTGTCAGTACTTACATTTCATTGCATCTTTAAATTTTAGAACATAAAAAAAAAGTTTTATTTGTTTTATTTATTACATTGTTTTATGTCCATAAAACAAGCTTTGTAAACATTTTAAAGGTTTACAATATACGGTATAATATGGAGTTTCATCCATCACTGCTAACAACCACAAAATAATTTACTTAGGATATTGTACAAATATGCAAGAAAAATGTTCTTGTTACTAATGCAATTTAGTCTGGAAAAGAGCCACGTGACTCAGCTCACAGTTCTCTTCTTTTTCACTTTTGAACTTCTTGAATCTGACAGCTCCTCAGCTTCCAAGGCCTCATGGGATAGTAATGTGTCCTCCTGTGGTTGCACATTTCAAAATCTCTTCGGATTCAGAACGTCACCCAGGTAATGTTCACCTACTTCTTTTTGCAAGTTGAGAAATATACATATTCTGACAGGGCGTCTGGTGAAAGCAGTGAACAGGAGTTATACTGTACAAACCCTAAAAGATTCCTGTGCCCTCTTCATACTCGGTTTGATCGTCCCTGCATTCAAACAACATATCCGAACCAATTGTGATAGATTATGATGAGTGCAAAAGTTCTTATTGTTGATTGAGTATTCAGCAGATGACCACCTTTTCCATCAGATAAAAGCTGGGACAGACATAAATAATTCCCTTTGATATTACCGCCATCTCTGACTGTCGTGCATTTTTCTCGATTGTGGTTTCATATGTCTCAGTTTTAATAGCTGCATTGTTTGATGAGCTGTCCCAGTTGGCACATGTGTATTATCTCTATAAAATAAACTTCCTGCTGATTCTCATTAGCATTTGGCTTCTCACTGGTGACATCATAATGATCCTACTACTTTTCTGGGCCTTGAACATGTCAGTTGCATTGCTGTCTATGCAGGGTCAGTAAGCTCTCGGATTTCAGCAAAAATATCTTAATTTGTGTTCTGAAGATGAACAAAGGTCTTACAGGTTTGGAATGACATGAGGGTGAGTAATTAATGACAATTTGCTGAACATTTCTCACCCTTAGGTCATTCAAGAAGTAGAAGAGTTTGTTTGTTCATTGAAACAGATGAAGAGAAATGTAGCATTACATCACTTGCTCACCAATGGATGCTCTGCAGTGAAAGGGTGCTGTCAGAATGTCCAAACAGCTGATAAAAACATCACAATAATCCACAACTAATCCACACAACTCCAGTCTATCATTTAACATCTTGTGAAGGGAAAAGCTGTGTTCATAATAAATCCATCACTGAGATTTTTTTTTGTCTTTTTTTTTTTTTTTTTTTTTTTAACTTCAAACGTACTCGGTTACTATCGTAACCTCGGTTCCCTGAGATACGGGAACGAGTACTGCGTCGCTAGACGCTATGGGAAAAGGTCCTTTTTCCTTCTCGACTGAAGCCTTTTTTCATACACGCAGTGAAACTGCACGGCATTGGATCGTGCAGAGAAACGAAACGAACCAATGACTCGGCAGCGGTGCTGCACGAGCCTATGGCGAGAGAGCCCGCCGAAGCCCGCCAGAAGGGGCGGAGCCACTGGCTATATAAGCGGTCATCTCGCCATAGGAACCCAGGTTACTTCGACTGAAGCGACGACTAGGTCGTGCAGCGACATGGCATGGCATGTTACGCAGTACTCGTTCCCGTATCTCAGGGAACCGAGGTTACGATAGTAACCGAGTACGTTCCCTTTCGATACTACACTCGACTGCGTCGCTAGACGCTATGGGAACCGTTCCATAAACGCCATGCCATGGAGAGAACGGCCAAACACATGTCAAGGCACCAGAGGGGCCTAAATATGACAAGTAAAAAACCCGGCCCAGCCGGAGGCCCTCCTCTTGTGACTACTTATGCAGAAGGACTCCCGCTTGTAAGGCGGGAATGTCTAGGCTATAGAACCTAGTAAAGGTGGACGGCGAGGCCCAGCCGGCCGCCGCACAAATTTCTGCAATAGACACACCGCTAGACCACGCCCAAGAAGAGGCGACGCCTCTAGTTGAGTGGGCACGTATTCCAACGGGACATTCCAGGCCCAGGGAGGAATAGGCTAGCGTGATAGCATCAACTATCCATCTAGAGAGTCTCTGCTTTGTGACCGGATGCCCTTTGCTGCGGCCACCAAAGCAGATAAAGAGCTGCTCCGACTGCCTAAAGGGGGCGGATCGCTCGATGTACATTCTCAATGCCCTGACCGGGCAGAGCAGGCTCAACTCCTGATCACCTTCTGAGGAAGGGAGCGCAGAAAGCGTAACAACCTGAGCCCTGAACGGAGTGGAGGGCACCTTAGGTACATACCCATGTCTTGGTTTCAGGATGACCTTGGAGTCTCCTGGCCCAAACTCAAGACAGGAGGGGCTTATGGAGAGTGCTTGCAGATCTCCCACACGTTTTACCGACACTAAGGCTAGCAGCAGGGCGGCCTTAAGCGTCAGGGGTTTAAGGTCCACCATTGTCAATGGTTCAAAGGGAGGGCCTTTCAGAGCCCTCAAGACGGTGGACAGATCCCAAGCAGGGATAGTGTGAGGACGAGAAGGATTCATCCTCCTGGACCCCTTCAAAAATTGAACAACCAAGTTGTTTTTGCCAATCGATCGGCCTGCTATCGGGGCGTGAAAAACCGCTATAGCAGCCACATAGACCTTGAGTGTGGACGGGGAGCGGCCCTTGTCCAACAGCTCTTGGAGGAAAGACAATATCACTGATATGTCACAGGAGGCTGGATCTTTTCCACGGGTAGAACACCAGGTGGAAAAGACAGACCACTTAAGGGCATAGAGGCGTCTTGTAGACGGAGCTCTAGCCTGGGAGATCGTGTTCAGGACGTTTTCTGGGAGGTACCCAGGATCCCGTCCAGACACCAGAGGTGCAGAGCCCACAGACCGGGCTGGGGGTGCCATATTGTTCCGTTCGCCTGAGAGAGGAGGTCCCGTCTCAGGGGGATCGGCCAGGGGGCTGTGCAAAGCAGCTGGCACAGTTCTGAAAACCATGGTTGGTTCCTCCACAGAGGAGCCACCAGGAGGAGCCTGTGAGCCCGTTCCCTGACTCTCTTGAGAACCTGAGGGATCAAGGATGTCGGGGGAAAAGCATACAGAAGGAGGTTGGGCCAGTCGTGAGCCAACGCATCCCTGTCCTTGGAGAAATATGTCGGGCAATGAAAGTTGTCTTTTGAGGCAAAGAGGTCGACCTCTGCCTTGCCAAAGATCTCCCAGATTTTCTGAACCGTCTGTGGGTGAAGCATCCACTCTCCTGAGGGAACATTGCTTCGTGATAGCATATCCGCCCCTTGGTTCAGTCTGCCCGGTACATGAACCGCCCTCAGCGAGGCCAGGTTGAGCTGAGCCCATTCCAGAAGGCCCTTCACCAGTGTGAAGAGACGTCTGGAGGAAAGACCTCCTTGGCGATTTATGTAGGATACCACCGTCATGTTGTCCGATCGGACCAGCACGTGGTGTCCCTTCAGGTTTGGCAGGAATGAGTGGAGGGCATGACATACTGCCAGCATTTCCAGGCAGTTGATGTGAAACCCCTCTTCCGCTTTCGACCACAGGCCGTAAGCCGGGCTGCCATCGCACAGCGCCCCCCAACCCTTGTTGGAGGCATCTGTCGTGACTACCTTCCTTCTGCAAACCGATCCCAAGGGCACGCCCCTCTCCATCCACCGTGGGTCTTTCCAGGGGACCAGGGCCCTTACGCAGGCCTGGTCCACCTTGACACGACAACGTCCGTGACGCCACGCATGAGGTGGAACTCGAGGTTTTAGCCAGCGCTGAAGGGGCCGCATGTGTAGCAGGCCCAATTCGAGCACCGGGGATGCAGAAGCCATAAGGCCTAGCATCCTCTGAAACTTCTTGAGGGGGTGGCGGGCTCCGATTTGGAACGAGCTCGCTAACTGTCGTATTGCCAGAGCTCGCTCCGGCACGACCATAGCCCTTGACCGAGTCGAGTCGAAAATTGCTCCCAGAAACGAGATTTGCCGGCTGGGACGCAACGCGCTCTTGGTCAAGTTGACCCTGAGTCCCAGGCACTCCAGGTGGCTGAGGAGAAGGGCTTTGTGAGATAGTAGCTCCGTCTCGGACTGGGCCAGAATGAGCCAGTCGTCGAGGTAGTTGAGGATGCGGATTCCCTTCTGTCTCAGAGGGACAAGAGCCGCGTCCATGCACTTTGTAAACGTGCGGGGAGCCAGGGATAAGCCGAAGGGCAGGACCGTGTATTGATAAGCCACACCCTCGAAGGCGAATCTCAAGAATCGTCTGTGATGGGCGGCTATCTGGATGTGAAAGTACGCATCTTTTAGGTCCAGTGAAATAAACCAGTCCCCTGGGCGAATGTGCGAGAGGATCTGCTTTAAGTTTAGCATTTTGAACGGCCGTCTCATGAGGGCCCGATTCAAAAGCCTCAGATCGAGAATGGGTCTCAGACCTCCATCTCTTTTTGGGACGAGGAAGTAGCGGCTGTAAAAGCCTGACTCGCTCTGAGCTGGGTGGACCATCTCTATGGCGCCCTTCCCCAGCAATGTCAACACCTCTGAGCGTAGGACGTGCGCGTCCTTGCTCCTTACCGAGGTGGGGACCACGCCGCTGAAGCGCGGGGCCTTCGAGCGAACTGGAGTGAATAGCCTTCCTTTATTATCCCCATGACCCATTCTGACACTCCGGGGATAGCCTGCCAGGCGTCCACCCGAGTGGCCAGAGGTATTATAGGTTCGGGTGGCTGAGATGAGGCACCCTTTGTATTTGGAAGAGGAAATTTGCTCTCTTTTTGAAAATGTTTGTGTTTTATTTTGTTCGCTATTACAGCGATAGGTTGTGTGGGCACAAGAAGGTTGGACCCAGTTTGTACAACAGATTTCACATAAAACACATCGACCTCGGCACCCAGCATTAAGCGAGGTGCTTGGAGGCTTAACAGAGGCCTTTTGGGGGGCGGTCCGGCTAGCGCGAGACTTTTCCCCCTCCTCTTCCTTTCGCCTGGATCAGGATGACGGCGGAGGCGCCGGGTCCAGTGCCAGCTTGGGTCGCGGCCCTTGACGCTTGGGGAAGGGGTAGCGTTTAGTCGAGCGGGACGGCAGTCTCGGCTCGGCCTTGGCTGGCTGGGCTGCGGCAGCAGCGGAAGCGGACGGCGCAGATCTCGCAGGCTGCTGGGGCGGTGCAGGCTTGGGCCGCCCAGGAGCAGTCGCAGAGCTCGAGCGTTTTGGCAGGAAGTGTCGCATGGCTTGGGACGTCTTCTGTGCTTCGGTAAACCGCTCAGCAAAACCCTCCACAGAAGGCCCGAACAGGCCCGTGGGAGAGATAGGAGCATCTAGGAAGGGGACCTTATCCGCGTCCTTGATCTCAGTAAGCGTGAGCCATAAGTGGCGCTCGAGCACAACCAGGCTTGCCATGGATCTGCCTATTGCCTGAGCGGTAGCTTTAGTAGCGCGCAGGGCCAGGTCCGTTGCGCTTCGTAACTCCGTCAGAGTGGCGGGGTCCAGGGCAGACTTGTCTGACTGCGCGAGAAGTTTCGCCTGGAACACTTGGAGGATCGCCATGGAGTGAAGCGCTGAGGCAGCCTGTCCGGCCGAGGTGTAGGCGCGTCCGGCGAGGGCCGAAGTCGTCCTACACGGCTTGGACGGATGAGAAGCTTTTGCCTTCCAGCCGATGGCAGTGGGCGGGCAGAGGTGGGCGGCCACTGATCCATCCAGGGAGGTAGCTTCTCGTATCCCCGTCTCTTCGGCGCCGTCGACAGAGGTGAGGGCGGAGGAGACGAAGGGCGCAGGCGTGCAGAGTAGGGGGCGCGCCAGGATTTAGTGAGTTCCTCGTGAACTTCAGGAAGGAACGGAGAAGCTCGCTGTCGAGGGGCCTGGGGGCGCCCCGGCAGGAACCACTCATCGAGGAGGCTGCGTGGGGGCTCCTCTGGGGGAGACCACTCCAGTCCCAGCTCGTCCACAGCTCTGGTCAGGACGCGGAAGAGCTCGGCGTCCATGCCAGTTCTTGTCCTGGAGTCGCTGGTATCAGCAGATGGCAGGGGGGCGGGATCATTGACAGAGCCCGATAACTCCTCAGCATCTGAAGCAGCCAATGACATGCTGTCCAGCAAGTCATCCTCGCTCCCGCCGAAGGAGACCATATCACTCGCGGCTGCCGAGGGACACAGGTCTGGGCGGGCGAAAAGCACAGGAGAACCCTCTCTCTGTGGAGAAGGCGAGGCACGCGGGGGCTGAGCCGACGTGAGCTCGTCTAACTCCGGGCGCTGAGATCCTCTGCCCCGCTGTTTCTTCTTCACAGGCTCCTGTGAAGAAGGAAACGGGAGGGCGCGAGGTGCGGAATCGCGTTCTGAAAAGAACGCTATCCGCGAGCGCAGAGAGGAGAGACTCATATCCCCGCAATGGGGACATTCCGTCTCTTTAAGTGCAGCCTCCGCATGGGGAAGCCCCAAACAGGAGACGCACTCGCCGTGCGAGTCGGAAGCGAGCAAGGGAGCCTTGCACTTCCGGCAGAAACGGCGCGGCATTTGCTCTTTTAGTAGCTCTTTTAGCAGAAAAAAGTCGCCGGATGGCGGCAGGGGAGCAGATGCAGCCGGCGTCGAGAGCGGCGAACAGCTGCTGAATACTCCGCTGCGGGTGCGTGTCAACGGCGAGGGCTTCTGTCTCGTAGCGCGAAGAGTCGTCGCTGAAGGAGAAGAAATCTGGGTTCCTATGGCGAGATGACCGCTTATATAGCCAGTGGCTCCGCCCCTTCTGGCGGGCTTCGGCGGGCTCTCTCGCCATAGGCTCGTGCCGCACCGCTGCCGAGTCATTGGTTCGTTTCGTTTCTCTGCACGATCCAATGCCGTGCAGTTTCACTGCGTGTATGAAAAAAGGCTTCAGTCGAGAAGGAAAAAGGACCTTTTCCCATAGCGTCTAGCGACGCAGTACGAGTGTAGTATCGAAAGGGAACCATAGTTTCCGGCTAAAATATGTGTCCTCTATCAATAATATTGCTTTCTGTAGCAAAAAGTCATCTTGTCTGAATCAGGAGAGACATATGCACAGATCAAGGAGTGTTTACATATAAAAACAGTCCAAAACAGATCTAAATATGTTGGTGAATTTTGATATGAGCGGACAAAATGAGGAAGTATTGTTATGGATTATGGACTCATATTTTGCCCAGAAGTGGCAGTTTAAGAATAAAACACCTTCATGATGGATTTGTTTCTTACAAACACACAGCATTTAACTTCAGAAGACATTAATTGATTGACTAAAGTCATGTGGATTATTGTGATGTTTTTATCAGCAGTCTGGAATTTCATTCTAACGGCACCCATTCACTGCACAGGATCCATTGGTGAGATGTAGTGCTAAATTTCTCCAAATCTGTTCTGATCAACAAACAAACACATCTTGAGTTTGAGTACATTTTTCACAAACTTTCATTTTTGGGGGAACTATTTATATATAGACAGTTACAGTTGAGAGCAAAAGTTTGCACCCCCCCTTTTAGTATCATTAAAACTGTTCATTCAAAATACATGTTATTGTTTATTTAGTACTGACCTGAATAAGATATTTCACATTAAAGATGTTTACATATAGTCCACAAGAGAAAATAATAGTTTAATTCATAAAAATGATCCGCTTCAAAAGTTTACATCCCCTTGTTTTTTAATACTGTGTTGTTACCTGAATGATCCACAGCTGTGTTTTTTTTTTTGTTTGTTTAGTGTTATTCATGACCCCCTTGTTTGTCCTGAACTGTTAAATTACCTGCTGTTCTTCAGAAAAATCCTTCAGGTTTCACAAATTCTTTGAATTTTTAGCATTTTTGTGTATTTGAACCCTTTCCAACAATGACTGTATGATTTTGAGATCCATCTTTTCACACTGAGGACAACTGAGGGACTCATATGCAGCTATTACAGAAGGTTCAAACGTTTACTGATGCGTCAGAAGGAAACACAATGCATTAAGAGCAGGGGTGTAAACTTTTGAACAGAATGGAGATTTTTCTTATTTTGCCTAAACGTCATTTTGTTTTGTTTTTTTCATTTAGAGGCTACAGAAGATACATGTTTCCCAGAAGACAAAATAAGTTCAATTTACCCTGATCTTCAAATTCAAAAAGTTTTCACCCCCTGGCTCTTAATGCATTGCTTTTTCCTTCTGGAGCATCAGTGAATGTTTGAAGCTTCTTTAATAGTTGCATATGAGTCCCTCAGTTGTCCTCAGTGTGAAAAGATGGATCTCAAAATCATACAGTCATTGTTAGAAAGAGTCCAAATACACAAAAATGCTGGAAAACCAAAGAATTTGTGGGACCTAAAGGATTTTTTCCTGAAGAACAGCGGGCAGTTTAACTGTTCAGGACAAACAAGTGACTCATGAACAACCATCACTTGACCAAAACAAAAAAACAAAAAAAAAAAACACACAGTATTAACAATCAAGTGTATGTAAACTTTTGAACCGGGTCATTTTTATAAATTCAGGTATTATTTTCTCTTGTGAACAATATGTAAACATCTTTTATGTGAAATATCTTATTCAGGTCAGTACTAAACAAACAATAACATGCATTTTGTATGATCCCTCTTATTTTGGTAAAATAATTAACTTTTTTTTTAATGATTCTGAAAGGGGGTGTAAACTTTTGACCTTAACAGTATATAGAAACGTTTTTCATCTCTGACTGAGTGTATAATAAAAGTGGAACAAAAAATGTACTGTGCACAGTGCACAGACAGAATATTTACATAAAATAAAATAAAAAGCTCTAAGATGTCTAATTTAGCATGCACAGGGCATTTTGAATAAAACATCCTTTATGGCAGAAGTCTACCATCACATGCACCTGAATTCTTTCTTTTTTCGTCCTGTTCCTCAGGCTGTGCTCTGTGCTCTTGTTCTGAAAACCATCAGAGAGGGCATTTTCAGTGCCCACAGAACAAATCAACAATCACATCAATATTCAGTGTTATTGAAGTGGTACGCCAGGGAGGTGCAAGTCATGCATATTTTTCCGTTTGTCCTTGTATCACTGAGCACAAATCTTGCAGCGCTTAGATTCTCAAGGAACACGGAAGCGTAAAGGTCATGCGTTTCTGTGACCTTAACATGCATGTATTATTATTTTCACTACAAAGTGACTCTGAACTAAATTCTGTAACATAGGATGTCGCTTCGATGCTTTCAGCATTCTGTATGTGCAATCACTCTGTTAACAAGCTGCTTTGTGATTGGCTTAATTCTCCACATTTTCATCGCATCCCATTGACATGCAAATGATCCAACTTCAGTGACACAAAACTAAAGGACTCTGTGTGAGCCCTTGGTGTGATTGCTCCAACACTTCTCCCTTGCTCTTAGCGAGCGCACTCCTCTCGCTGAAAAATCACCTAATTGCCATTTAAATGATCTGCGGCAAATTGAATCTGATACCCTCCAATTATGGGCATTGTCCCTATGCCCCCATCTTTGATTGCTCTTTGTATTCAACAGGTAGGACGACTCAAACAGGCGTTCGTGGGTTTTGACGGAAGACACTTAAAAGGGTTACATGAGCCGTTTGGTATAGCAGGGTCACTTGAACTGCCGGATTGATCCCGGAGTGAGCTATCACAGTAATGAAATGTTTGTGTGTGCAAAGAAGTCAAGCAGAGAATTGAAAATTGATAAGAAGCTCATGACAAAAAGAGACGTGCATAGTAAAAGGCTTGTGAATACAAATGAATTCTTGGCAGACAGCTCCAGCTGACTAGAGCTGAATCAAATACAGTATTCCTTCACTGACAAGCCTGGAATTACAACATGGTGGGGGATATTTGAGAGGACAACTGACAACTTCAATAAGGGGCCCTTTGTTATTTTTTATTTTAGTTTAGCTTTTTTTCTTCAGTCTTCAGAATATCTCTCAAGGACAAGCTGCTAAATTCAGTTTCTCGTTAATGGGTTGGCCATTATGAAATATCAGGGCCAACTGTGTTTTTATGTTTTGTTGGTCTCTCAAAGACCCTGAAAGGCAACGTTTGACTTAAATTAATAAATAAACCCAGTGTCATTATAAAGTTACTTTATTATATGACATTATTTATTTAATATAATATATTTCATTTATACAATCTATCCAGAACTCAAGGTCACTTACAAGAAAACATACAAATACCCTAAAAAGCCAAAGTTTGACTTAAATACATACATAAATACATACAGAGTAAGACAAGACGAGCGTTTGACATTAAAAAGTATATAAATTGCATTATTTTTATAAAAATAGCCGATCGTTACGCTACATAAGACCCTTCTTTCTCAGCTGGGATCTTTTACAACCGCATATGGGATCGTTTGAAGCCGTATTTAAACTGCATTTTGGAAGTTCAAACTCGGGGCACCACAGCAGACCATTATATGAAGAAAAATGCTGAAATGTTTTCCTTCTTTGTTTTGAAGTGGACTTCTCCTTCAAAGGAGAAGTGTACTTCTGGAACAAAAATTTACAGATAATTTACTCAGTCCCTTGTCATCCAAGATGTTCACGTCTTTCTTTCTTCAGTTGATAAGAAATACGGTTACTTGAGGAAAACCAAATTTTTCTCCATATAGTGGACTTCAATGGTGCTCCCAAGTTTGAACTTCCAAAATACAGTTTAAATACAGTTTCAAATGGCTCTAAACGATCCCAGCCGAGGAAGAAGGGTCTTATTAGTGAAACGATCTGTCATTTTTGAAACAAATTAACAATTTATTTTTTGACCTCAAACACTCGTCTTGTCTTGTCTCTGTGATGCACGTGTGTAGACTGTGTAATCCGGGTCATTACAGTTAGAGTATGTTGAAAAACTCCTGTCTCGCTGTCTCGTTTTCTTCTTCAATGTCAAAATCGTCCTACATTGCTGTTTTACCTTTTTGTTTTGTAAAGGGTGTATGATCTTCTCTGCATGTTCACTTTGTAAACATTGAGTTGATACTTCTGCAGCAATGTTGTCAACAATTTTGAAGTCGGTAAAGAAAACAAGATGGGAGTTTTTCGTCATACCCTAACTGTATTGAGCTCACGCAGACTTAGACAAGACAAGACGACTTCACGCAAGACTTAGACAAAATAAGCGTTTAGAGCCATTTGAAGCTGTATTTAAACTGCATTTTGGAAATTCAAATGCACTATTGAAGTCCACTATATGGAGAAAAATTTGGGAATGTTTTCCTCAAGAAACATAATTTCTTATCGACTGAAGAAAGAAAGACTTGAACATCTTGGATGACAAGGGGGTGAGTAAATTATCTGTAAATTTTTGTTCTGTAAGTGGACTTCTTTAACTTTCTGAAACTCAGGTCACATACAAGAAAACATATCCTGAAAATCAAAGTTTGACTTATAATAAACGAAAACAAACAAATATACTATACTATACTATACTATAATATAATATAATATAATATGATAACATTTCCAAATCTCGAGGTCACTCACAAGAAAACATCCAATTACACCAAATAAGCACCCACACAGAGGAAATACAGTATTGAAAAATATGAATAAACTTGAATTTTTGAATTAAAAATCATTTTTATATTCTTGTTAGGCAGTCAAAATGTCAAGGTTGTATTATGATCCTGAGATGATGAAAACACTTGAAAAAGCCTTTAAAAATAGTGGTTCTTTAGTGGTTTGGCATCATGTTTATTATTATTATTATTTCTTAAATAGAGAAAGAAGTACTTAAGCGGTTATGTTGATCACAAAATGAGAGAAACATAATGAGAGAAAGAAACTCAGGTGGGTCCAGCACAATACTATGTTCCTGCCGGGTCAGGAAAAATACGCTTTATAAAAATCAGCGTGTATGTGTGTGCAAGGATTTCTCCTCTCAGCACAGTTCTGGAAGAAATGAGTCAAATAGCTTGGTGTTATGCAGGGTACAAACAGAAGGACACGGCAAATAAAAGATTCATACTCTGGGATAATTTGAAATAAAATAATAATAATAAGGTGGAGCTCTCCACACAGTATGGCAGAAAGCAAGGCGAGCGAGGGAAATGAACGTACAGTATGCCAGCTACCTACAGCCTTATTGTTTACCCTGTCTGAAATTGAACACTATCAGGTTCAAGCAAAAGGTCTATTTCAGCTTTGTGTACAAATGTGAGAACGGTGTGCTTTCTATTATAGTTTCTTTTCTTTTTCGGGTTTGTTATTTTGATTTTGCTCAAAGCAACATCTATCGGGCAAAAATGGGGAATTGGTCTTCTGTGTGGGAATGAGAATGGAGACTAAGGTGCCGGAAATGAAAGGTGAATGTTCCATCTACCTCTCAGCTGCTTTCATATAGTGTACCACACAATCAATAACAAAGAACAGGGGAAAAAAAAAATCATTCTTCAAAGTATGGCTTATTCTCTTTGAACACTGACGTTATTGGGCTCGGAAAAGTTTGATACACTCATGAATGAATCATCACATGCTTAGATGTGACCATAGTAGCGGATGTAATGTGATGTTATCTCATCTTTTTAAGGAAAACGCAATGCTTCCTGGCCATTCATGGCGTCTGCGATTGAAACTTTCATGTTAACGTGTGCGCAAACATCTCAAAAATATAACTCGGCCTATGTGACCTTAAATAAAACAAAGCTAGCTTGATTATGCAGTCAATAAGCAGATAGATTTATTGTTAACACGTTTACACGTTTGTGCGCGTTCAGCCTTTTGTTATGGAAAACCGGGTCTATATAAATGCAAACTAAGACTCGCGAGTCCTTTATGTGACAATCTTTTGTCAACCAAACCACACTTCAGACTTTAATTTGCATTATGGGGAGAAATCAAGTAACCATAATCAAACTAAAATTGTTTATTCCAATTTGCTTTTTTGAATCAAGGCATTTAGAGGCATGTAATGGATTCTGTTGTTTTGCTTCATTTTTTATTAGACAGTCGTCTTGCCGCTACATCCAATGGCAGTAATTCAGCTCGCTCTCATTTGTCACAGTGGGGCGATTCTTCTCCGGAAAACATCATTACATTAGGCGTTTATCTCTACAAACAGGGGAATTTATTAGCTTGAAAATGAAAATGACTGCAAGATATTTGTACTCAGAACATACAGGAAAATCCACAGAATCTGGAAACTGTTTACAATTAAAAGTAGCTCCAATTATGATTATCATAAATTGCGTACATGTCTGAAATGCTAATGTATGTGCGATGTGTGCTGGGGTGTAAAGGGGGTTACGCACCAGCTGCGTTGAATTATACTCCGTCACATCAGTTCCTGATACTATAGGAAGGAGTGAATGAGTGCCACACTCATGGCAAACAAACAAACTAAATGCATATAGCCTTATATTTATGGCAAAGTACTAGAAGTGAAAAAAGGGAAAATATCAACATTTGACATAATTATTGACATATTATTATTACATTATTATTATTAATAATACACTTTTAGTATTAACTTTAAAATTGGGATTTCACTTAAACTAAAATACCTGTTAAAAACAGGTTAAACCAGCCCATGATGAATATTTGAAATACATTTATTTCATGCAAAGTATACTACAAAAACATTTACATGCTTAATAAAAATACACTGCAATTACTAAACTGGTGTACTTAAAGGAGAAGTCCACTTCCAAAACATATAATGTACTCACCCCCTTGTCATCCAAGATGTTCATGTCTTTCTTTCTTCAGTTGTAAAGAAATTGTTTTTTGAGGAAAACATTTCAGCATTTTTCTCCATATAATGGACTGATATGGTGCCCCGATTTTGAACTTCCAAAATGCAGTTTAAATGCGGCTTCCCAGCCGAGGAAGAAGGGTCTGATCTAGCGAAATGATCGGTTATTTTCATTTAAAATATACAGTTTAAATGCTTTTTAATCTTAAATGCTCATCTTGCCTTTCTCTTCCTGAACTGTGTATTCTGGCTCAAGACAGTTAGGGTATGTCGAAAAACTCCAACCGTATTTTCTCCCTCAAATTCAAAAATAATTTCAAAATCACCCTACATCGCTACAGAAGTTCTGACCCAGTCTTTGCAAAGTGAACATGCAAAGAAGATCAAACACCCTTAACAAATAACGTAAAACAGCGATATAGGGCGATTTTGAAGTTGAGGGAGAACATGAGATGGGAGTTTTTCGACATACCATAACTGTCATGAACAGGAACAAAAATGGTCCAGGAAGAGTAAGACGAGCGTTTGGCATTAAAAAGTATAGAAATTGTATTCTTTTCATTAAAATAACTGATCGTTTAGCTAGATAAGACCCTTCTTTCTTGGCTGGAATCGTTTACAACCGCATTTGGGATAATTTGAAGCCGCATTTAAACTGCATTTTGGAAGTTCAAAATCGGGGCACCATATCAGTCCATTATATGGAGAAAAATGCTGAAATGTTTTCCTCAAAAAACAATTTCTTTACAACTGAAGAAAGAAAGACATGAACATCTTGGATGACAAGTGAGTAAATTATTTGTAAATTGTTGTTCTGGAAGTGAACTACTCCTTTGAAGCCTGCCAAATTGGTACAATTAATTTTATGCCTAATTGACATAATGGAGAAGTCCACTTGCAAAACAAAAATTTACAGATAATGTACTCACCTCCTTGTCATCCAAGATGTTCATGTCTTTGTTCAGTCATAAAAAGATTTTTTTTTTTTTTTTAGATTTTTGAGATTTTTTTGAGAAAAAACATTTTAGGATTTTTCTCCATATAATGGACTGGTATGGTGCCCCAAGTTTGAACTTCCAAAATGCAGTTTAAATGCGTCTTCAAACGATCCCAAATGCGGTTGTAAAAGACCCCAGCCGAGAAAGAAGGGTCTGATCTAGCGAAACGATCGGTTATTTTCATTTAAAATATACAGTTTAAATGCTTTTTAATCTCAAATGCTCATCTTGTCTTGCACTGCCTGAGCTTTTTGTATTCTGGTTCAAGACAGTTAGGGTATGTCGAAAAACTCCAATCGTATTTTCTCCCTCAACTTCAAAAATGATTTTTAAAATCATCCATTGCTGCAGAAATAAAGACACAGTCAATGCAAAGTAAACATGCAAAGAAGATCAAACACCTTTAACAAAAAAGGTAAAACAGAGATACAGGATGATTTTGAAGGAAGTTGAGGGAGAACATGAGATGGGAGTTTTTCGACAGGATGATTTTGAACCAGAAAAAAAAAAAGCTCAGGGAGAGACAAGATGAGCATTTGACATTAAAAAGAGATGAAAATAACTGATTGTTTATATACATACATATATATATATATATATATATATACATATATATTACATAAAAGATGACATTTAATAAAGTTAAAAAATGCCATTGCAAAAAAAAAAATTTTCACTTTAAGAGTCAAATATCACCTCGAATTTTTTGATTATTTTTTGATTATTAATTAGAAGGTGCTCCTAAAATTTTGACTGTGCTTTAAGTTAGAATCACAAGTGCTCCTAAAAAGAAAAGTAAATGTAGAGCCCTGATGGATTTATTGCATTTTGGGGGAAAAAAACAAACAGTTTTACAATAAATCTTTGAAAATTAAAATCTGGATTTAAATATTTAATATTATAACCTAAAGATGCTATGTGAAAGTTTGAAACAGAAAATAGTGGTTTTCATCTAGCCACTTTCTTGGTAAAGAAAACACATTTATGACCCTGGACCACAAAACCAGTCTTAAGTCGCTGGGATATATTTGTAGCAGTAGCCAAAAATACATTGTATGGGTCAAAATTATAGATTTTTGTTTTATGCCAAAAATCATTAGGAAATTAAGTAAAGATCATGTTCCATGAAGATATTTTGTAAATTTTCTACTGTAAATATATCAAAACTTAATTTTTGGTTAGTAATATACATTGCAAAGAACTTGATTTGGACAACTTTAAAGGCGATTTTCCCAATATTTAGATTTTTTTGCACCATCAGATTCCATATACTGAAATAGTTGTATCTCGGCCAAATATTGTTCTATCCTAACGAACCATACATTGATGGAAAGCTTATTTATTCAGCTTTCAGATGATGTATAAAGCTCAATTTCGGAAAATTGACACTTACGACTGGTTTTGTGGTCCAGGGTCACATTTTTACTCAAAATTAATCAAAATTGATTTATAGTGTTTTGGAACCAAACTCTTCAAATATACTTGAGGTATAAATATCTTGCATTAAAGACTGATACTATACAGAGCTCATGCAATCCTTTAATTAATTAATAGTGATATTAAAACACATTTTAGGAATAATATTAAGTGCACATATAGCACTCCAAATAAAGTTTCATTATGATTTTTATATCAGTAAGTCTTTATAAATATATCAGTAAAAATGTTAATAGATTTGAACTATATAGTACGAAATAAATCTGTTTTAAATATATTACTTTTTTTGCTAGGGCAGGCTTGGAGACCAGCTAAAACCAGCTACTATCAGTTTAAATCAGCTAGGACTAGCCAACCAGCTCAGGTCTTCTAAAAGATAAAAGACCAATTAATTTGAGGTTAAATTAAATGCAATAAGTGAAACTGACGTTGATATGTTATCCAGCTTATTCTGCAACGCAGAAGTAAGCTATTTCCTGTAAATGTGTGAGACTTCTGTTTCATTAGCTGCTATAGTAAATAACTAGAAGAATGATGAAGTGCAGTAAACAGTGAAACTATCTGCGGCACAAACCAATGTGTTTATGATTATGATAATAATTTAAAGTAAAACAATAAGAAATACCAGTTTGCAATATCAAGCAGTTAACAGGCTGTTTTTGTTCAGCTAAAATAACTGGATGTGGATGATAGAAGCACCAAATATTATTAGTACAGTAGTAGTACTATTATACTTTATTTATTTATTATTGTTTAAAAGAACGCTGCTAAAATATAAATTATCATGAAATAATTAACATGTAAAATAATTGACATGCTGCCAAGTACATCCCAAGGGAAACTATTTTACTCTTCTTTTAATGTTCAGTAGACAGATTGTTTATCTGGGACGTGAGAATCTATTGAGATTTGCAATCAATATTATTGCCCATTTGTAAGAAAAACTTTTAGTCTTCTCATGCTCTTGTAAAGAAACCAATCAAAGTTTCCATGCTCTACATACACAGCCTTCTACAGCTAAGACCTCAATTTGCACTTTGAATGTGTTACAAGTCTGCCCTCTACAGAAAAACACACCAAATTGCAGGCTCATCCTCGCACGCACATTGTCTGACCAGCAGATGTCAGCAGATACAAACAATTCATTATTCATCACCTTCACCCCTTCTCTCCATGCCATGATTCATAATTTTAAAAAACACCTAACAGGAGAAAGAAATTAGGCTACTCGTGTTAAAATAACTGTCAGACGCATAAAGTAAATTATTAGTGTAGGAACGGGCATATTAAGCATGACAGTGATGAATGCTATTGTCAACACTCATTTTCTTGCCCAGACATGAAATGTGAGCTCCTATTCTCTTACTTGAAGACTCATCAAACAAAACTTTGGCAGAAACGCATTTCCCTTAGCTGCTGGTGCCATCTGTACAACTCCTGCCAGCTCCGCTGTGGAAACACAAATAGAAGAGTGTCCAAATTTATTGTTTAAACTACTACAAATAGTTAATTGCCGTTTTAAAATTCAATTATTTTCCCACATTTTTCCACTGTACCATCCAACTGAATATATTTTACAATTGAATTTCAAAATGCAATGTTTTGTATAATAGGTTACCAGTAATTACAAGTAACACAAGTTACTTGTTTCAGATTACTTTCTTTCAGGTAACTAGTAAAGTAATGCATTACTTTTGAAATATCTGAGTTACTTTTCCAAATAAGTAATGTAAGTTACTAATGCACTACTTTCCATAAAGAGCAACTGAGCAGTTACTTTTGTGTGCTTTGTTTGGCTGCAACTGCAAAAATAGAACAATATTAATACGCCAGAAATGAAAGAAACTGCTGTGCATGTGAACTGTTCTGACAGTTCTGACGGTTATTACCACAGATCCGGATGACAGAAAGAGTATATCAGCTTATTTTCAGGCAGATGAAAATTTGGGAGGCAGAAAATAGGCACACCTATTGAATTCTACGGTGTACAAAGAAACAATCACAATGGCACAGAAACCACACAAAGAAGGTTACTATACCATGCAAGATGTCTCAAATGACAATGACACCCGCTTTTAATGACATGATTGCTCGTGGTGGTAACCGGATAGCTTTTGAGATCTTTACTAACAAAGTAACATTGTCCAGGAATTGTACTCAAATTATGCTATAGCGATGATAGCCAAAATGAAGAAGCTGAAGATGATGATTACGAACTATTTTGTTTCACTTGGCCTGTTTCAGGCTGTTTCCCATACATGTGTTTTATATTGGTGTCTACTTTGACAATACCAGTCAAAAGTTTTTGATTAAGATTTTTAATGTTTTTTTTTTTTTTAAAGAAGTCTGTTGTAATGTTGTAATGATGCTAAAAATTCAGCTTTAAAATTACAGGAATAAACTACATTTTAAAATACATTCAAATAGAAAACATTTATTTTAAATAATAAAATATTTCAATTTTTACTGTTATGCTGTACTTTGGATCAAATAAATGCAGGCTTAGTGAGCAGAAAACTTTACTGTTCAAAAACTTTTGACTGCAAGTGTAGAAACTGCAATTGCAAAAACATAATAAATAAAATAAATTATAAATACCCAATTATGTAATATGTCTGCCTGCCTGTCTTTTGTTTCAGGTACATTTCGTATTGAAATCAAATATAATCATGCAAATTACCCTCAATGTGTAATGCATGAGTACAATAACAAGTCTACTGCCAGTTTTCTCACACCGAAACAGCTGGCCAGCACCTAACCAAGGCTTTAAATTGGATACTTTTAGATGATCATTGTTCTCCAAAAGTTCACCATGGATCCTTTTCAAAGCCACAGTGAAAAGCAGTTCCTCTTTAGCCCTGCATGGGATATAGAGAGCCAGATAAAGGAAACATCAGTGAACTGATCCGTGAGGGAGATCATTATTTTCAGAATGACAAAATGGGGCACCGCCTTCACAGCATATTATCTACTACAGCTCGCTATATTAAGGAAAGATGACTGGAAAAAAATAAAATAAAATTATATTACCAAAGCACGTCTTTAAAGGAAAGTTAACCCTGAGGAAAATAACCGGCACAATTTTCTCCTTTCATTTGGTCATCCTTCTCCACACAATAACGGTGACCGAATGTGACATCCTGCGTAGTATCTCCGCTTTTGTTGCGCAATTGTATTATTTTTTACATTTTACAGATTTGGAACATGAGAGTTGGTAAATATTTTCGTGAAGTATCCCTCTAAATATTTATATATATCATTAAACCTACCAGAAATACTGTATGGAAAATATTTGTTTATACATAACGTGATTTTCTCCTTACATTTTTTACTCTAAACAGTCCAGGTGTCGTGTGGTGGTCGTGTTTAGTTTCCAGGTTGGGTTCAACGTATTATTTGATCATATCGTTGTCTGTCCTCAGAGTCGCCGCTGATTGGGTGGTTTAATTCGCGTGCATCTTGAAGCGGCGTGTGCACGCGCTCTTGCCTCTCAGTCTCAGCGCGCGACATATGGGCAAGCGATTTTAAACCGCAACAATATCAGTACAGTCCAACGATTAGGATCCTCATCCATATTCGCATCCCGTTCAGAAAACTTCGTTAAAACTTCGCTGGCATTATTTTGCGGATTACGAATTCTTCATTGCAAGCACGGAAGACAATAATAAACAGTAAACACACTGTGTTTCATAAAGGGATTGCAATGTTTCCGACCAAGGCGATAATCTTGGTGCTTCTTTTCTTTGGCAGCGCAGGTAAGACCGCGTTCAAGTGTTATGCAATAACCGCACACAAAATATAAACACTTATATAATTCATAGCTAGGGTTTTGTCTATTTTTCTGATTTGCATGCTACTTTTATGATCAGTGATGTAGTGGCAGGTGCATCCGTGGACCTGTTTGAATTCTGCTGTGCTCATTGATCAACACTGTTGCATGCAGTTTTTGAGAAGCAGTGTGTTGTTTACATCACTGCATGCCTGACAACGTAAGTATTTTTATAATACAGATTATAGGGACTGTTGTGAGCTAATTTGCTAGGCTAGATCCAGTGGGCTTTGACAATGGAACCTGTCCTTTAACTAGACAGGATTATCTGAGCTAATATTATAAGCAGCCCTGCACTTGTGCACTGAGTTAAAGCCTGTGTAAGGTAGCAGAAGGATTCGAAAAAATCGCATTGATTTCCATTGATCCTCAGTAAATCCTTATGGGACAGTGGTGGGATGAATTCTTGGCAATCCACCTGCTGCACGAGTCGAGAAAGATCCAATCAGCGAGTTTGGGCGGGAACTGTCTATGATGTAATTAACCTGTTTTGTGTATTACCTCATATGCAACGCGGAATTCCAACTAAGTTACATTACAGTTATGAAGGATGCTATCAAAGTCATTTTATATAAACGTAAGGCTGATTTACATTGCCTTTGTATGTAAATGAATTTATCAATCAGTTTAAGTGTGTGTGAAACTTTTGATTACCTGATGGGACAGACATAGTTACAACAGTGTTGTAAAAATATTTGCAGAACTTTATTTACATATTTAGATTATCAACACTTTGCATTTTGAACTTCAAAATGTCAGTTCAATAGTTCATGTTACGGATGTGAAATTTGGGTCTAACACGGACTTGACATTAATTGTGATTTTTCTAATTAGCTGATAAAAGTTAGACTTGCAAACCTTTAAAACACTGCACTGATAAAATGAGCAAAAATTTTGTTTTACTAACAAATCACGTGTAATATCAATTATTTGAACTAAGACTTTAAGTTTTCTTCAATATCTTGCTATTTCGACATGAGTTCTTGATCATGATGAATGATGAGATACACTTAGACTTAAATACTGCAGCGTTGCTATATTAGAGATAGTGTGGACTCGGTGTGTGTTTGCCATCTGACCTGGGACAGTCCCGCACATTTACTTCCTGTGGTGTGCGTGTGCTCACAAGTGTACTAGACCGCAAATGTGGGTTTTAGGACAAGCCCTAGTTTGCCATGGATTCCTTATGGAATGTCCTGCGCTTTTAGCATTTTGGATTTATGAGTGAAATAAAATCAGTGGTTAACCTTTCTTAAAGAGACCACATAAATTATATTCCTCAAATGTGAATATTGAAGCCACAGTGTTGTGTTTTGACAAAAATATGTTACTACTAAAAGCTGTTTTTGATATGATCGTAGCGGTTTTAACAAATTACGCTTAGATGATTTGAAAATTTGTGTTTGATGTGTAACAGCAATTTATGGTGTAGAAGAAAACATGAAAGTCTCTTAAAATAATAATTAATCTACAAATACACTCTTTTAAAAAACAGTGTTGAAATTGCTTATAAGCTCTTGGCTTTTAAGACAACAGCTCTATTGATGAAACACTTAAAGGGTAAAGATGTAGTCACATTAGCAAACTTCTAAGAAAATTTGTGGGCAAAGTTTACCAGTTGTCAATAGTGTGGTGAAGCATCTCTTACTCAGAGGTAACAGAAACCAAGTAGCTTTATATTAGTCAGTATGTCATATTCCCATGTTCAGAGGTAACCAAACTTAAATACAATGTGAAATGTGTGGACATGTTTTACCTCATGTAAAATTCCCAATTTGCATGGATATCTGTTGAGATGACTGCATTTTGCACATGAAATTTGCTGAAAAATGATTAATGTGACACATTTTGTAGTAAAATGAAACTAAAAATGAAAATTCTGTCATCACTTATCTTCATGCTATTTTAAACCCATAGGACTTTTATGTTTAAAATACAGATGATGATATTTTTAATGAAACCTGTAAGGTTTTTGTCCTGTCACTAAAAACATTTTACACTAAAAATATTCATAAAGACCAGTGTTTCCTCTACCATTATATTAGGGGGGCGCCCAACGGCACCCCGCCCCCCTTGAAGGTCAAGTTAAGTTTATTTTCAATATAGCGCCAGATTACAACAGAAGTCATTTAAGGCTACCTTTCCTATAGAACAGGTCTATACAGGTTTATAATCTTTTATTAAACAAACTAAATAACTTTATGGTATTTTTCTTATTTACACGGCCGCATGTCATTTCAGTCTCTACATGGTTGTGCGTCTATAATTTCTCCTCCGCAAAAACAGGGACGTAAGCGTCCATTCATAAAAACGAAATTTACTCTATAGCACAGAATGCCAAAGAATTAGTCGATTTGTAGATAAATAAATCAAGAGTTGGTCTGTCACTTAATTCGTATTGCGATATGCACTAGTGTCTGTGATTACTGAAATGCAAAAAGACGGTTTAAATATGAATTGTGCATGCTATTCTTAGCTCAGTATGTATGAATGGCAGAGACGCGGTTTTGTTTACTACACAAATACTGACGCACAAGTGACGCTTGCGAGTGAATTTTCGACCTCTGCGTCTCACTATATGACGACATGAACACAAACTTAATCTTGCTATGAGAGTCACTTCATGTGAATTTTACCGTTTTACAGACATAGTAAAATGTAATCTATACTGATTAGTAAAATCATCTAAGGAGACACAATTGTTTTATGTGACGGGTTTTTATTCATATATGAACTTTGATCATGCATGGAGCTCATCAAATATGGCAAACGCAAATGCGTAAATGCTTGCTCGACGTTGGAGAACCAACCTGATTAGGTATCTTTACATGCACTCAGTCCAAATGAATCCAATCCGATTTCTGAATTATGGATTCTGAAAGATATGTTTATATGAACCTTAAACCTTTCAGTCATATTTTCATTTACATTTGCCTTTATGTATTTCGAACAAAACTACTTTCAGAACCGGAGAAAGCCACTGCAATAATGCCACTGGAGCTACCATGAATATAATTGTAATTTTTGTCTTATTGCCAAATATGTTTTTAGCAGATGGTCCACTGAGCTGCTTGTAAGATGTAAATAAACATATGCATAGGGCTGGATGATAAGACCTAAATTCAAAATCTTGATTAATTGAATGTTTTACCTCGATTACAATTGATGAACGATTTTTTTATTATTATTATTGTTATTAGTTTATTCATTTATTTTTTTTGCCCTAATAGTTATATATATGAATTTGACTCATGATCGCTGTTGCATGTGATCTTCCTCTCAGCGGTCTTGTCCTGTCACTCTATAGACCAATTTGGATTGGACGTCAGTTACATCACTGTGCATCACAAAACTGGAAAAATCCATGGAAATAAGAGGTGTATTGTTGTGCTTTTGGATGTCAGAATCCGAATGCAAATAATTTTTATAGAATATTGTCACCAAAGGCACCATTTGAAGCTAAACGCAGATCTTTAAAAGGACAGACTAATGGATAAAACCTGCTGATTACTCTACTTTTAAAGCAGAAATTTGATTTAAACAATAGGTCTACATAATATTCACATATGCAGTTAATGGGGAACATATTATATTAGCCCTACATTTCCAGCTTGAAATATTTAAACCTAGAATATTTTACATTTACCTATTTATTTCACAATTCAGACTTTTTTTTCTCACAAATGCAAGTTGAGTGTCAAATAGACGTATATTAGATGTCTTTAAGATATTTATGATTTAGAATGTATGTAAAACTGACCCAGATAGCACATGTACGTCTGCAAGATGTCTGTTAAAGATCACTTGATCTGAAAAGCATCTGCTGTGTACAAACATCTGACAGACGTCTCTAAGATGTCAGTTTTACATACTTTCTAAATCATAAAAGACACCTAATTTACGTCTGTTTGACATCTGATAGGTAGGCTTGCCACGATAGACGGTGTTGACGGTGTTACCGGTTTTAAGACGCAACACCGGTGACATCACTTTACCACCGTGACACCGTCCCCACATTTTTTTTTTTTTTTTTTTAAGTATTCGTTTTTTTTATTAAATATTTATTTGATTAAATGGAAAATATAATTCTAAATAATTTACTTAAGACGAGAGCATGCACTATAATTAAAAACTGAACATATCTACGATGCGTCATACTTCATTTATCACGTGAGGAGAACGAGGAGTCGAATTTATAGAAAGAGAATGGCGTTGTGTTTTTTTTTTTCATTATGTTAATAAAACTTCTGTGTTTAATATCAGTGATTTTATTTATTTATTTATTTTTTGTAGTTTCGTTGTCGTCCATTCAAACAATTGACGCCGAATTGCCAATTCCCGCAAAACTGAAAGTGAAAGTATAATACGCACGCATTTATAAGCTATTTAAAAGCAGAAAAAAAGAGGAAACCCCCACCCCCACGGTGATACCGGTATTACCGGTGTTGTCACATGTCGATTAACCGGTGGGGAAATTTCCTCATCGTCACAACCCTACTGATAGGAAACATACTATAGAAATATTGCAGATGAGCAATCACACCGTAAAAAAATGTCTTGCAGATGTCACAAAGACATCTCCGTGATGCACGTGCCAAGATAACACACGTACCTCTACAAGATGTCTGTTAAAGATCTCTTGATCTGAAAAAGCATCTGCTGTGTACAGATGTCTTTTACAAACGTTCTAAATCATAAACATCTTAAGGACATCTAATATACATCTATTTGACATCTGAAAAACATAATCCGTCTTGCAGATGTAAATGCAGACATCAAATAGATGTCTCTGTGATGTATGTGAGCTATTAGGGTGTGCTGTCAGGGAACATATGACGGCACTGCGCATGTGTGCAAGATATTTTTGAATCTGACTGAAGAGTTGGTCATGTTCAAACATTTGAGTTTTTTTTTTTTTTTTCAGGTCTACACTACTCTTATAGCATACGTACATCACAGACGTCTATTAGATGGTGTTTTTTAGTGTTATCTGCAATATTGGATGTTTCCTTTCAGATGTCAAATAGACATATATATTAGATGTCTTTAAGATGTTTATGATTTAGAATGTATGCAAAACTGACATCTGAAAGACGTCTAAGACGTTTGTACACAGGAGATGCTTTCCAGATCAAGAGATCTTTAACAGACAATGTTACAGACGTACGTGTGCTAACTGGGCTTATGTCCAATTGTGATTTCATTCGGAATTAATCTTGCTTGGATTGATTTGTGTGTTTACATGAAGGCTTTTCAATCCAATTGATCCATCAGTCTGATTGTTAATGGATTGTTATTGTTGATTGCGTCTCTTTAGAAGACTTGTATAGCTTGATTCATACAGATCTTTACTTTTAAATGCATAGAAGTTCTGGTTGCATGGACTTTCAGCAGATACACACAAAAGATGAGAGAATATAAAAAAATCTTTTTTGAAGATCAACAAAAGTCTGTGATGGTGAGTAATTGACAACACAATTTTCACTTTGGGTCTTTAAAGAGATTAATTACCTATATAATTTTTGTTTACTTGCACCCTACTGTAACAATTAAGAGCTAGACTTTAATTTCCCAGAATTGCCTCCTCAAAACACGGTACCGCAGTGTCAGGGTGCTGTGGTGGTTGCCAGGGCTTGCTTTGTGGTTCCTAAGGTATCCTGGGTGGTTGCTATGTGGCTGTTCACTCGTTAAAATCGCCCACCCTCAAGACTCTGTGATATTCTGCTCCATATAGGATCATGTTTAATTCTATTAGATGGGAATCATTCCTTAGTGCAAACTTTGCATATGAAGTTTAATTCCCAGTTATACAATTTTATCAAGCTAAATGAGCAATAAGAACAGTGGTGCTTGCTTTAGCATCCCCCACTCTTATGTCATTGTTTTGATGATGAGAGAAAAACACAAGGCTGTGCTGCCGGAATTGCTCTGGGACCTCATCAGTGTCATCTGAGAGACGAGATGGGCGGAGCCCTGTGGTCACATGATGCAGTTCCCCAGGCTGTGGGCATGAGTCATCTTTGTGACGTAATCTCCTGATATGCAGTTAAGCTCTCATTGGGCTTTTAATTAGCTGTGCTAGAGATAGCTTGGCCTGACTCTGAGGGCCTGAGCAAGACGAAAACAATAAGTATGATGTAAGCCACAGATCCAGAAACATGACAAACTGATCCCGCATCCTCGCTTCTGAATTCGAGGAGATGAATTTGTGGCCTACAGAAAATGGGATTTAACAGGACAGATGTTGCACTGACAGATCAATTTCCCTTGATCATTACCGCCGTACACCCACACAAACACGCGGAGAGTGTTGTCATGCACAAAGTGTGACTGGAATCTGTCTCCTCATCGCTGATGAGATTTGTGCATCTGCATTTGATGTTTCTCTGGAACGTTGTTATTTTATGTCTGCATTAGTAGGCTCAAAAAGTGGATTTACTATTTGCACTTAGCCTTAACCCCTCCATAAGCCAGTGTTGGGTCAATGAGTGCCCCAAAAAAATCTAGTATAAAACACGTGTGACAAGTTCTTAGAAATGCTTTTACGTAATCATTTTTCTATGGTTCTGAAAAAATGTCAGACTATTTTTAAGAAACATTTTAGTGTAATAACACATGTCATGTGGTGTAACTAGGACTTGGTGATCAAGATATAATTTTCCTTGATTAAAAGATACGTTTTCAATATAATGTATATGTAGAATAGAAATAAAAAACTGAAAAGATTCCATTGCTAAATTGAAATTTAGCTCAGGAGCACTCATATTGCTTGTAGATGTTACTACACTTTTGAGTGGAGTTAAACTGTGGCAAATTCATTTGAATGAGTATGGTTTGGAAAGGTTACACACCTCTTAGAAAAGGTCTAACTTCTGAAAATACATATCAGAGCAAAAACCAAGCCCTGAGGTCAAAAGAAATGCCTGTGGAGCTCAGAAACAGGATTGCATCAAGGCACAGATCTGGGGAAGAATTCCGAAAAAAATCAGCTGCATTGTAGATTCAAAGAAGAATGTAGTCTCCATTATCCATAATGGAAGATGCTTGGAACAACTAGAACTCTTCCTAAAGCTGGCCTTCAGGCCAAACTGAGCAATTGATGGAGAAGGGCCTTGGTTATACTGGTAACCAAGAAGCTGATGGTCACTCTAGTTGAGGTCCATGATCATATTTGCAGATGAAAGAAATTTACAGAAGGACAAAAATCACTGCAACACTCCACCAATCCGGTTTTATGGCAGTGTGGCCAAACTCAATCCTCTTCTCAGGGAAGATGCATGAAAACCCCCTTGGAATTTGCAAAAGGACTCTCAGACTGTGAGAAACAAGATTCTCTGGTCTGATAAACCTGAATTACAAGCCTCCTGTTTGGAGTAAACTAAGCACTGCTTATCACCTGCACAGTACCATCCCAACAGTAAAGTGTGCTGGTAGCAGCCTCATGCTGTGGGGCAGTTTTTCAGCGGTAGGGACTGAGGGACTATAAAGAAAGTGTATAAGGAAAGTTTAATGCACCAAATTATTGAGATAGCCTTTATCGAAATCCAGTCCAGAGGATTTAGAACCTCAGAGTGGGCAGAAGGTTCGCCTTCCAACAGGACAATGACCCCAAGCACACAGCAAGAGTGGCTTATGGACAACTCTGTGAATGTCCTTGACTGGCCCAGCCAGAGCCTTTACTTGAACGCAATCAAATATTTCTGGAGAAACCTAAAAAATGTCTGCCAGCCCCTATCCAAGCTGACAGAGCTTGAGAGGTGAAGTGGTGAGGAGAAGAATGGTAGAAAATTGCCAAATGCTGATGTGCAAAGCTTGTTGCATCATACCCAAAAAGACTTGAGGCTTAGGTGCTTCACCTAAGTACTGAGTTAAGGGTATGAATACTTATGCAATTTACTTATTTCAGTGTTTTATTTTGAATACTTTTGCAAAGTTGTTACAAATGTTTTTTTGCTTTGTCATTATGGTGTATGGATTGAAATTGATGCGGAAAAAAAGTATTTTAAAGCAGTTTAACATAAGGCTGCAACATAAAACGTGAAAAAAAAATTAAGGGTATAAATACTTTCGCAAGGCACTGTAAATCTATGCTACTTTGAAAATCTAATGGTTCATTTTAATAAAACTCAAACCATCAGAATAACTAAATTTTACCATATAAAAATAAGGGTTGGTACAATTTTTTCAGATGTTACTGTAAAAGCAAGCTACTGCTACTGTCAAGTAAAGCTACTGTCAAATGTGCATGTCAAAAAAAAATTATTGCCACCTGCACTGCAAACTGTGCTAAAGATTATCATCATCGAAGGAAACACAAGCCTGTTTCATGATTGGAAACAATATCACTCATTAGAACACAGAGATACTAAGCAGTTCATTTTTTTTTCTATTAATATATTTAGTTTGTTAAAGAAAAATGACTGGAAAGCGTGAAGTGTTTGTCTTGTTCTGACCATGAAGAGTAGTTTAAAACCACAATTAATGATCTGGTTTCTACAATTTTCACTTAAGAGCCAAAATCTGCTTTTAAACTTGGAAGAAACAAAGATTTGAAATTTATCATGATAATCATCAACTGATATGAAAAACTTTATAATGATAACATTTTTGGTCATATCGCCCAGCTCTAGGTGTAACCATCAACTAAAAGTAATAACATATTTTCCTTACACCTTGAAAGCATGTGAGTGTACGTGGTAATTCATTTTCAGAATTTTTAGATGTGTTTTTAAAGGTCATTTTTTATATATCATGAATTATTAATTCATAAATGTTACATTTGGGAGTTGCACCACATGACTTTGGAACTCTTGTCTTATAGTTCAAATTATGTGATATTTTAATACATTATTGAACCTGACAAACAGCCATGAGGGTCTGCAGGGGTCCTCTTGATTATAAAATGTATTCTTTTATTCTATGTGGGGTTTTTTTTCTGCATCTTGGACCACTTTTTTTGTCACACCGCGTGACTTTGGCTTGGCACAGAAGTTCTTCAGATTGATTGTAAAGTGAATAGATTAATTAATAGAATTTGCGTTTTGATCCTGTTGTCTCATATCATATAATATGTTTTTATCCTGGCATGCTGTGACTTAAAATCAGCCTAAACATTTTTTTCCCAGGGGTCATTCTTGGTGGCCTGTTTCTATTTCAAGGTTCAGCCAGTGTAGCAATAGCATATGTCGCTAAGCTGGATAATCCGGAAAGGCCTTCAGGGGCGAAGACATGCTACATTCAGCATTTCGACACCATTTGGTGGTAAATTCATGTCTAGGGCCTCCCCATATGTGCAACTGAATCGTTGAAACCGTAAAGCCCTCAGCCGTGATTTTTCGGTACAGCAGAGATCACATGCTTATCCTGTTGTCTGACATGTTGTGTCCCAGTGGACGCTTTTAAACCTCCATGATCGTTTCCCAGAAAGCTGCGGCAGATGTTGTAAAAGGACATGACGTATTACTGATGCTTATGCTATATATGATGACTTGATGACTAACTGTACTTTCTGTGAAACAATAGGGTTGTGTCTCTCACAGTGATGTTGGATGGCAGTAACATGGCCAGCAGTAAACGACGCCAACGTCTGGGAATGAGCCCTGAGTTTTGCAGGACGTCCTGTTTGACTAAATGGCTCCCTGAGATGTAGCTCTTCTGCTTGGCCTCACCTTTGATCATGAGTATAGCTGGCAGATTTAGGCCTGCAGAATGCTGGAGGAGCAGCAGCACGTTCATGCTTAATGAGACCAGCCCTTTACCTTAACACATCCCCATAATGAATGCTATTTATGACTTCTGGTTTCAGTGTGCTGTCATAACGCTATATGTTTCCTAAATAATGGGTGGCTAAAGTGCTGTGGATTGTTGTTTTTATTCAGAAAGATATTACTGGAATGTGGTATCTGTCAAGGATGGTTCACTTTGTTATGGACGTGGCCTAACAGCGTTGGCCTGGAAACTGGCAAATAATTACGGTTTCAACTCAATATCCTTCAACCCAGAGGTGTTTAAGAGAGTGTTATGGATTATCATCACCAGTCAAAATGCAATGCCCTGAAAATTACTAGTGGGAAAAGCAGATGGTTCCTAGGAAACAGATGATTGTTTATTTGTCCAGAAATGCACTACCATTCAAGAATTTGAGATCAGTAAGATCATTTATGCTCTCCAAGGCTACATTTATTTAAAAATATACAGCAAAACGGTAATATTGTGAAGTATTATTACTATTTGGATTAATGTTTTTCTGTTTTAATACATTTTAGTATAGAATTAATTCCTGTGATGTTAAAAGCATCATTACTCCAGTCTTCAGTGTCACATGATCCTTCAGAAATCATTCTAACATTCTAACAAGATTTTAGTGTATTGCACACAAATGCATTGTGCACATTGCAGTCAAAAGCATCAGTTCTGTGGCAGTAGTCTTTATTAAAGCTTCTGATTTTTCACTGGCTTCTTCTTTCTTCCCCCAAAGGCATGTTCTCTCTTTGCAGGGTTGATGTTGGTGTTAATTTTTTCTCTGGGCTTGATGTCTTTATAGCATCTGTCTACTGCTAAAAAACATTGAGAGTCTGAATTAAGAAATGCAATTAGAGGCATTTGTTAGTGAATTACGGCTAAATATTCGCATACACGATTCGCATGTGAAATGAGCAGCGTTGTGATTTTATGCGCTTCGAGGGTCACTTGAGCTTTTTCCTTTGAATGTATGTAGGCTTAATTCTTTCTGAAGCATTTGTAAAGGTATTTGTCCTTGCAGGCATGTACAAAGCATTAATTACTAAAGCCATAGCTAACCTTAGAATTGTTTGCTTTTTAGAAATGACTTATATTGGACTGAATTGCATTGCATTGCATTCCTGCCTCTTGAAACTAGAAAGTATGTTTCACTTTCTAGAAATACAGTATGGCACAAAACCTTTTATGAGAAACATAATGTAACAAAATTAAATTTGCTTGAAAATAGCTTATATATGAGCAATATCACACTCGTAGCCATTCGATGTGGCTGTATATCGGTACGGCTATGATATTATTATTATTATTATTATTATTATTATTATTATTATTAACATTAAATGCTACCAATATTATATAAAATATTTTTTACTGAATACTATTTAATAAACAACAACAACAGCAATCATCTTGAAGTTACAATAAATATAAAGTCATGAGATTTTGCCCTCAGCCAAAACTATTTGTTTTGGAACAAATAGTAGATTAATAAGACCAAAGGATGCCAGATTTACCCAAAACTAATTATATCTCATGTTTAACCACTATAGAGACATCAGAGCCAGTGGCAAATTCCAGAAGATCTGGCCGAGGTAAGGCTGCTAAACACCCGCTCACGCCCTGGAGATCATGTCAAAGCTAATTTTTTATTATTTTATTAAAGAAGTTCACAAGATGTTCATGTCTGTCTTTTTTCAGTCGATAAGAAACTGTTTCTTGAGGAAAACATTTCAGGAATGTTCTCCATATAGTGGACTTCAATGGTGCCCCTAAGTTTGAATGTCCAAAATGCAGCTCTGAATGATCCCAGGCGAGGAAGAAGGGTCTTATCTAGCGAAACGATCAGTCATTTTAGAAATAACTGACAATTTCTATACTTTTTAACCTCAAATGTTTGTCTTGTCTTGTCTCTGCGATGTGCATGCGTAGTCTGTGTAATCCAGTTAGGGTATGTCGAAAAAAAACCTTTTTTTTTTTTTTTTTTTTTTGGTCTTTTTTGCATGTTCACTTTGTAAACACTGGGTCGGTACTTCTGCAGCGATGTAGGGTGATTTTGAAGTTACGAGGAAGATACGAGATGGGATTTTTTTCAACATTTTTGTTGAAAAAACAAAACACTGTGTTCAGTTCACTCAGGCGTTTGAGGTTAAAAAAATATATAAATTGTCAATTTGTTTAGAAAATGACCAATCGTTTTGCTAAATAAGACACTTCTTTCTCATCTGGGATCGCTTAGAGCCATTTGAAGCTGCATTTAAACTGCATTTTGGAATTTTAAACTTGGGGGCACCATTGAAGTCCATTATATGGAGATAATTCCTGATTTATTTTTCCTTAAGAAACATAATTTCTTATCGACTGAAGAAAGAAAGACACGAACATCTTGAATGACAAGGTGGTGAGTAAATTATCTGTACATTTTTGTTCTGGAAGTGGACTTCTCCATTAACAAGTCACATATTTGAAGTCTAAACAAGTACATTCTCACCTAAAAAATTCTTAAAATACATTCTGTGACACAAAAACACCATGATTTATAAAACTATAGTGGATTTGGCATCCGCCATGACACTCGCTGTGAGAAATACTAGAACGGTTGGAGTTCTGTTATTACTAGAATATCACACTGCTCCCATCAGATTCTAGGACCAGAAAGCACTGTTGTATAAAACAAACACAAAACAACGGTGAGTCCCAAACTTGAGTCCTTGTTTTTTGTAATGAACTATAATCAAAATTGCATTTTTTCCAACTCATGGGAACAATGAAATAATACAGACCAACAAATAATGTAACCACGTGTCCTAGAAGTGTTATCAAGGTTGAAAACATTGCAAACCTCGTATAAAATAAATAGTGTGTTTCAGGTTCCTTGTATTTTATATGAGGTTTGACCCCCCTGATGTGGATGATCAGCATTTCTTAAAGGTTAAGTATTTTATCGTTTACCATTTGTTGAAATCAAAAGGTCTTCGAAAACAAACCGTGTCCTATTTTGTATCCTCTTTGTGGACAGCACCACTTTTCATGTAACAGTGAAAGACGAATGTCTACCCATGTGTCCTAGTGTTCTTTTTGCTGTGTCTCATCTCTCTTTCTCGCTCAGTCTTTTTTTTTTTTTTTTGACTCTCTCACACACACACACACACATCCCCTCTCTGCCTCTTTCTCTTGCTGTCTCCCCTTCTGTCTGTTTTCCTCCCTCTCTCGTTCTCTCACTTACAAGCACGTGCCACCCGAACACACTCACACTCACGCACAGACACACAGATGGAGAGTCCAGTGTGACTGGGTGACCTCCCCTGCCTGAAATGCCTCACACTTACTTGGCCAACAGAAGCTGGATGTGTCATGACCCCTGCCATGTTGTCTCTTTTCTCCCGGATGTTTCATGTAGAGTTTGAGCAAAATGTCCGCAGGCAGTCCAACCATCAGAGACAACGGAAATGCAATGAATGAGAAAAACAATCTCATTTTTGGGCAAGAAGCTCCCGAGTATTAATACGAGTGCTAATGCAGATATAAGTGTTATTACTAACAAAGCAGCTTTTGTTGGGCTTCCTTCATGCTTATATCACATCTCAGGATTAACTTATGAATTGAGTGGTTTATTTTGGGGATGGTTAAGTCTTTTTTTTTAAATGGGCGGCACTGTGGACCAGCAGGCAGCATTTGGAGGCACTCAATCAGGAATGTCCCTTCTGGTCTGATGGCAAAAAATTTGCTACGTCAGGCTGCAGCGAGTGCGTCATCCAGGACCCACAGCTTGACGAGAACATGCATTAGTCTTTCTGCTTGACTGCCTCCGTCCACCGCTCGGTAAATACATGATGACGGAACAGGGTCACTACCGCTTTTTTTTTTTATTTTGAGCTCCATCATCAAATATAGTTGCACAGAACAGCCACAAAGCCTCAAGAAAATTCAGTCTTGCACGTATTTAATCTTGTATTTATTAGTAGTACTTGTTAAAGAGAAAGATATTTTGAAGAATTTTGGGAACCAATTAGTTTCAGTCCCTTTTGACTGCCATTGTTTGGACAAAAAATACAGTTAAGTCAATGGGAAACTATTTTCAATTTTTTAAAACGTGCTTTTGTGTTCCACAGAGAAAAGCAAGCCATACAGGTTCGGAACAACATTACTATTTCTCACACTTAAAGCGTACAACTCAAGCGTGCTAAGGATGAACAATACAATTGTAGTCAACCAATATATCACCAAGACTTATTTATCAACCAATATTTGACATTTTTTTAATTATTAATTGCTGTCGGCTGATAAGTTTTACTATTAATTGTTGGAAGTGGGACTTTTATTTGGACAGGGCTGAAAGTGAGTTTACTATCTTGATTTAACACCTCTGACTAATAAATTATTGATAAGAAATGACAAAGAAAGTAAATGGTATATGAAAATGTATTATAGTGTTTGCCTTTCTTTTGTTAGTAGGTGTAATAGAAAGGCAAACTCTATAATGCTTTCTTATAGGGATGCACAGTATTATAGAATGATATCTGAATCGTCCGATAATAGTTCAGGTTTATTTTTTTAAGGGGTGCTGTTTGCCTATTTTTAATAAAATTAAAGTATAATGCATAAATAACATTAGGATTGTGGAGAGACTTGGTAGATATCGGTATTGGCATCAGCTATCCAATATGAGTTGGAAAAATATTTGAAACCCTGTAATGCTGATTTCGGCATATCGGATATCAGAAACTCTATAATACTTTCTTATAGGGATGTACAATATTATTGGAATGATAACGAAATTGGCAGATAATAGTGCAGGTTTATATTTTTAGGGGGCACTGATGGCCTACTTTTGATAAAATTAAAGTAAAATGCATAAATAACATTAAGATTGTGGATAGGTAGCATTGTTTCCAAACAAAAGGGAAAGATATTGGGATTGGCATCAGCTATCGGCCAGAAGGGTTGAAAAATATATAAATATCGCACAAATTACATTAAGATTGTGGAGAGACTCGGTGTTGTTTCCAAACAAAAGGAAATATATCGTTATTGGCCTTGGCTATCGGCCAAAATGAGTTCAAAAAAATATTGGACACCTTGTAATACTTTCTTATAGGGATGCATAATATTATCAGAATGAAATTGGAATCGACCAATAATGGTTTAAGTTTATTTAGGGGATGCTATTGGCCTACTTGTAATAAAATTTAAGTAAAATAGACAAATTGCATTAAGATTGTGGAGAGACTTGCCGTTGTTTGCAAACAAAAGGAAATGTATCGGTATTGGCATCGGCTATCGGCCAAAATGAGTAAAAAAAAAAAAACTGGATATCGGAAACTTTATAATACTTTCTTATAGGGGTCCACAATATTATCAGAATTGACCGATAATGGTTTAATTTATTCAGGGGGTGCTGTTGGCCTACTTGTGATAAAATGAAAGTAAAATACACAAACAACATTACGATTGTGGAGAGATTTGGCGTTGTTTCCAAACAAATGGAAATATATCGGTATTGGCATTGGTTATCTGCCAAAATGAGTTGAAAAATATTGCATATCAGAAAGTCTGTAATATTTCTTGTAGGGATGAGCAATATTATTGAAATGATATTGGAATCAGCCGAGAATGGTTTGTTTATTTATTTAGGGGGTGGTGTTGGTCTACTTGTAATAAAATTAAAGTAAAATACACAAATTACATTAAGATTGTGAGAGACTTGCCGTTGTTTGCAAACAAGAAGAAATATATCGGTATTGGCATTGGCTATCGGCCCAAAATGAGTAAAAAAAAAATATTGGATATTGTAAGCTTTATAGTAATTTTTTTATAGGGGTGCCCAATATTATCGGAATCAACCAATAATGGTTTAATTTATTTAGGGGGTGCTGTTGGCCTACTTGTAATAAAATGAAACTGAAATACACAACATTACATTTGTGGAGAGACTTGGTGTTGTTTCCAAACAAATGGAAATGTATCAGTATTGGCATTGGTTATTGGCCAAAATCTGATATTGCATATCAGAAACTCTATAATACTTTCTTGTAGGAATGAGCAATACTGGAATATTTCCAGTATTGGAATCGGCTGATAATGGTTTATTTATTTAGGGGGCGCTGTTGGCCTACTTGTAATAAAAAGTATGTAAAATACACAAATAACATTAACATCGTGGAGAGACTTGATGTTTCCAAACAACATTGGTGTTGTTTCCAAACAAGAGGAAGTATGTTGTTTATTGGCGTCGGCTCTCGGCCAAAATTAATTGAAAAATAACAAAAACTCTACAGTACTAATGTCGGATATCGGAAACTCTATAATACTTTCTTATAGGAATGCACAATATTATCGCAATGATATCGGAATCAGCTGATAATGGTTTAAGTTTATTTATTTAAGTGGCGATGTTAGCCTACTTTTAATAAAATTAAAGTAAAATACACAAATAGCATTAAACTTGTGAAGAGACTTTTAACAATGTCCTTACTACCTTTCTGGGTCTTGAATGTGTCAGTCATGTTGATGTCTATGCAGGGTCAGAAAGCTCTCAGATTTCATCAAAAATATCTTAATTTGTGTTCAGAAGATGAATAAAGTACGGGTTTGAAATCTGTTTAAATGAATCACTTTTTTTTTTTTGAGAGGGCCAGCGAGTTACCACTAGGCAACTGTCTAGGAATGCCCTCAAAATCATCCAGAACATCCTATCAGCCGCATAGCAACGTCTTGGCAATCGCCCGTGACACCCCAGCATTGTAACAACGAGTTGGCACTGGCAGGCATGACTCACTCAATGCTAAATGTATGACTATCAATAGCAGTTGTTCAATAAATTCATGTTCATTTGGTTGGTAGCTCATCTTCTTTCATAAAGCACAGTCTCCATCAATTCATTTCAGCAGACACACCGCTTGTTATTCTATAATTAGAACTAGAGGAATTGTTGGATGTGAACATCGCTTCCAGCCACAGATCTGTTCTCTCTGATCATCCCTGTTCTCTGGTAATGAGGGCTCTGATAAGCTCCCTCAGCTCAAGGAGTCAAGCCCAGAGCCCCACAGACCTGGACCAGGCCAGAGAAGGGAATCCTTGATTCTCCTTTGTCCATATCTCAAGATGTCCAAGAATGAAGTTGATCCGTGCTTATGAGCGTACTGCTGTAATTTTGGCATGACTGGAAAGTATTGTGGCTGCCTACAGCTGACGTGCGGGGAGGAGGTGCCTCTCCGCCATCTGTTGCCCTGTCACTAGATATGACACACGCTTCTTCCAGCAGCTTTTTCACCAAATAACAGCAGTTTTTTGGCAGATCATGTTGCATCCTTTTGTGGGCCATTGATTTTTGCCTAAATCGATTCTGTGAGCTTTGTAGGCATTATATTTACACTTGAAGCTGGTTATTGAACACATAAAAGTGCCAGCTGGGTTGTTATTAATATCCATTCTGGATTAATAAAGTGCCACAATGAGAAATGATGATAAATATACATTTTAAAAATCTAGTTTAAAACGCACATATGCCAGGTTCCTAGAGATGTATTTTTTGTGATTGTGTTGGTTTTATACCAACTTAAATTTTATTTACCATTTTCTAGTTGCTGGTGCTTAGCATGTTTCTGCGCTTTTGTTTTTTTGCATTTTTACAGTCGATCTAATTTTAAGATTATTTAGGGGTATTGCTTGGTGCACGCTGAGTTGCCCGAGAGCCAAGAAGACCGACTGTGGTGGATTAGCATAATTAGGAGTGGCATGGATTAATGAGAGACGTCCCTAATGCACTTGATTTATAAAAAACGCTCGGTGCTGCCAGTTGTTTGTAGAGTTGTGGAAGAACCAAGTGCCAAAGAATATTAATATCGATTGGTAGTTACTTTGCTGGAAATACAAGGATTGACCATATGCACGGAGCGTTCTTTAGAACTTCCGCATAATGATAAGCCAGCTCGTAAATTTTCACGTCTTGCTTTTTGATTTATTATAAAATTACTAGTATAACAAATTTTAGTACTTTTACCGCACTGAAGTATATAGTATAGCAAGTGCAGGAAGTCATTAAAATAAATTAATAAATAAGCACAGTTATTTAAATACTTATTTATAGTTCACTACAAATTAAATAAGTTAAATATTATTGATATAAGAATTAAATAATGCATTCAATATGAATCAATATGAATTTAAAATATTTTAGATTTAATTTAATTACATATTTTTATATACATTTAATAAGTTTTATATTACTGTAAAAACTATTAAATATCCTATATTCAACAACACAAACTTGTTTTGTTGCTCTGAATTTAGTCTGAAACATTTAATGTACAGCTCTATTTTTGACATCGGCTTGTCAGATGTTTCGATCGTTTATTACTGTCAGTCATATCAAATGACTAGCGCATATTTAGAGGATTTACTCGCGTAATCTCTTACACTCACGTGTGTCATTCTTGAAACGGTATACATGGATGTTTGGTCCTCTTAAACACAATTTTTCTTCTAATTGTGAATGGATTATGTAGAGAAAACGAGTAAAGGAAATGACTGAGCTGGCTTGTCTAAAATAAGGAAGTAATGTGTGCATATGGTCAATTGCTGCTTACATAGAGGAGCTAACCATGTATATTTAAAAATGTGTATGCGTGTATCAAAGCGAAAATGAATATGCCTATAGATCTTCCAAAGTGAGATTTGCAAAACAACAAAACACTGGAACTTTTACATGCACACAATAATACATAAAAAAAGTAAGTAGAAAAAAAAAAGAAAGAAAAGTAGATATACTTTTTGTACACTGTAAAAAATATTTAAATACATTTAATATTATTGGAGTATATTTTCTAAGGAAATACTACTTGCATCTTCATTTAATTTTTAATCCAATGCATTACTTGCCATTTCTTTGTAATTATTTGTGGAAATTTCCTAGCAATTTCTGAATGTAAAATTTCCACCAATTTTTGTTTTATTTTATTTATGCAAGGCTGTGGATTCTTCATTTATTACAGTGGAAAAAAATATTTAGGTAAACTTATGTTTTTGGATGACTAGTTGACTTCTATGACCTATACCTCTTCCCCACCAGGTTTCATAGCTTAACCAAAAAGACTTTGTTGACCAACAAAAGAAGAAACTAGTAGGACTGCACAATAAAAAAAAAAAAAAAAAAAGAAACAGAGGGATGTTTGAAATGGTTCTATTATGTGAACATGGTTTGGATTTTCAAAGTCCAACACCAAGCAGAAAACATTTAAGGCCCTATGAAATCGGTTTTATTTATTTTTTCCAGATTCCATTTTTTACCTATTTTATTTGGATTCAGTTTTTGTTCCATTTAAATGAGAAATCAACAAAAATCAACAAAAAAGCATGTGTAATTAATTAAAATAATGAAACTTACACAATGCAGCAGCAATTTTTAATTTTTTTTTTTGGTTGAAATTGTTTTGTCTTTTACCAAATTGTTTTCCATTAAATTTTCTTGATTGCAGTTTAATGGTTTCATAAAATGTTATTACTCAAAAGCATCTTTCATTCATTCATACATTCAGAAATGTTGTGTTGTGTATTTATTTTTTTCTGGTTAATACATTCTGGTTAATAATTTTTCTGGTTAATGTTCCTCAAAAAAAGTAGTAGTATAATCATTACATTAAGTAATAAGGTACAACGGGACTAAAGGCACCCCCTAAGAAAAAAATTGTGAAATACTTTTCACTGCGTCCAGTGTATGATTGCATAAAAATACATACTTTTATATTAAACATTTATGGAGCAACAGATTTTGTGTGACAATAAGTCATGCAAGTCATTTATTTTGTTTAAAAATCTCATAAATGTATGAGTTAATACTTGTTCAAAACAATCCCTTTAGCAAATTTTGTACTCTTTTCTGCTTATTTTGATACATAAAATATTTTTTTTTTTTTTGTTCAATAAATATACTGTCATCAAACTATTAATATAAAACATTTTAAAATAAAGAAACAAAGTAGTTTTAGATTCTGAAAGCATTGAAGGAAATCTCATAATAATTTTACATTGATTTACAGTTGTAACAACAAATGATATTTTATGATGTATGATTAATAGCATGTTTTTAAATATGATGAAAAAGTCAGCCTTCTATTAATTATAATGTTAATTATTTTGCCTTTTAGCCCTAACAGCAGGGGCACTTTTTACCCCAAATACCATACTTTTACATATTTGTCTCAATATATTGAATAATTTTAGTGATTCTCATTTGCTACAACATCTACAACATTATGAAAAACATCAAATATTAGATCAAGTAACCACAGAATCGACTTTGTGCTGCTTCCCGTGATCGCGTCAAGGATCAGACAATTTTGCACGTGTATGTTGAAAAGCGGATGTTTTAGAAAGTGCTATGCCATATTTTTCTGCCATCTAGTAGTTTAGAGGAAAATAATATCAAAGGCACCTTTTACACAAGGGCGCCTTTAGTTCTACCCTATATTTCGGTCACAGTTTCTTCAAATTAGACCAAATACTTTTATATTGACCGGTTGCTGAGAAGAGCTTTAAATTTCTGTTTGTATTTGATATGACCATAGTTCAGTAAGATGCTCATGAAGTGACTCTGAGAGCTCTTCTAGAGATTATGTTTGTGTTCATGTACATGTATATTGAGGCGGTGGTATTTAAATAATATTTTTGCAGCATAATATTCATAGACACCATCCATATCATGTTTTTTCAAGTGTACTGACCTACTTTTGATTTATCCATCCAACATGTGGCAAATTCCATGACGTTCCACGTTATACAGTAAATTCCATATTTATGACTCTACTATTCCGTCAGCATTTTCCACACTGTGGAAATCATAGGGCACTAAATATTTAATGTGCGACGGCTGTCGTCACCAGAATGAAAGCCTAACAACAACCACTTCAAGTGATTAAAAAAAGTACCATTAAGTACCTAAGTACCAAAGAAAATAATCAAGATGACGTACATTTCATTTTCAATTATTTAATTCATTTTATTGCTTGTCCCTCTGGAATACTTGATTCTGATTGGTCAGTGGCTGCACTGGGAGAGGTTTTTGTGTAATTAATTAGTGTTAAATGATTTCATGCCTCTCATAAGACTCCGCAGTGTCTTTTTCTCACATAATTGAACTCAAATCAATATTTCATGCACATTTATTTATTTATTTTGGTAAGTGGCTATGTAATAAGCTGGATAATGTATAGTCATCTCATCATTATACCTAGATAAACCCCTTTATTATGATGTTAGATCACCTTGTCTGGTTTATTTAGCAATGACGGACTGACTGTAGATTATCCTGTATATTTAATCTAAAAATAAGCATTACCACCTGGATATATTAAAATTACTCATCACGTAGTAGGATTTTTGGATTTTTGTCATATCAAATTATTTTTGTGTTCATCCGCCTTACTTACAAACTGTGTGGCTGATTATGAGGTGAGAAATAAAGCTCCAAAAATCAGCTCCAAAATCTTACTGACTGGGGAATCCACTTTTAGCATTTCTAATCAAGTTCATGGTCTAATTTCTTTTCAGACATCTGGAACTCTATCAGAAGGAGGATTTATTCATTCTCTGTTAACTTTAGCTCAGTGCTCACAGTACTGCATTACACAGAAGCTAAGACATAAATATTCTGAATTGCTAAAATTCCTCAAAGACGCTTTAAGGATGGATAAAATGACACTGTTTATACACCGTTTTGTAATTTCTTGGCTGCCGGTTATTCCCCCCCTCTATTCGATAACAATTCGCTCCTTCCTCCCCTTTTAAATATGGCACTTAATCATCTTGAAATAACGTCTCAGGTGACAAAGAAATGAGCAGCGGAGGAAATGGAACGAGCCTCGTGACATTGAACAGTTTTCACTGGTAGAAATGACATTTCGTAAATTACTTTCTGTGAATTTTCCTCCCACATCTCCAGAGCATCTCCTCCATAGCAGAGCACAGGACATCTGAACACAGACGTACGGTTATTTCGAGCCAGACGGAGAGAACTCAAGTCATCACCTCTTTTGAATAGACGCCCACCAGTTTGTTTTCCGTGATATTTAAAACTGTGCCTTGGGAAAGTAGACAGTGCTGCTGTGCTCACGTGTGGGCTTGGATTCGTACAGCATATTAAGTAGTTCATGAAGAGACGCACGCATATGCGAACTCCCACTCGGGGTCAGTGGGATCAACGTCTTTGCGCTCCGGCCCGGGTTACGGATTGTCATTTAACCCAAGTGTTTTCAAAGGTTTCAGACTCATTTTGTCAGTTTTCATTTCCCCAGCTCATCAGCTAATTTGCACATTAATTTCATTTGTTATGGCAAACGGCAGATAGGAGCATATTGAGATGCATTGGTTCATCAAAGCAACCAGCCAACCTTGAATGCTGTGTGAGACATTTAAAAATTCTCATTCAGCATCTCTCGAAGAGAGTTCACAGGGGGGTTTATTACTGCAGGGCAACAGTACTGTTTAGTCACTACTAGTAACAGTGGGTCGAGATGGCCGACGAGTCATTGATCTTCCAGCTACTAATTAGTGTTGAAAGCGTCAGTGTTTTAATTAGACTGATAACATCATGTCATGCATTAAATGTGATGCCTTTTGCATGGCGATCAACTTGGAGGCTTTTTGCCATTGCCTTCCATGATTAAATGCTCCTCATATAACAGAAACCATGGACTCTCTGTTTTCTAGCACTTTAGATACGGTAGCTCCTTTCCGCTTATCAGTCTGTGGTATAACGAGAGGTATTTCATATTGCATGGAGAGAAAGTACTTCCTCCTACAGAAAAGCCCTAAAAACCGCTAGATCTGCTTACATCTTATCTTTTTAGAAGAAAACAAACACAACCCCAGGTATTTGTTAAGTACGGTGGCTAAATTAATGAAAAATGAAGCAGTAACAGGACTTCAGTGGTGCCCCCGATTTTGAACTTCCAAAATGTAGTTTAAATGCAGCTTCAAAAGGCTCTAAACGATCCCAGCCGAGGAAGAAGGCTCTTATCTAGCGAAAGATTGGTCATTTTTTTTTTTTTTTGAAAAATAAAAAAATGTATACTTTTTAAGCACAAAAGCTTGTGTAGCACAGGCTCTGAGATGTGCATTCACGACACTACATATTGAATCACGTCAAAAGGTCACGCGGAACTACAGACCCAGTGTTTACAAAGTGAACACGCAAAGACTAACAAAGTGCAAGTAAGTCAAACTAATTCCAGTACAAAACGTAATAGGATGTTGCGCATGCACGACTAAACGAATCACTCCCCGAGATGACTCTTTCTTCCGGAGTCACATTAAAGATTCGTTCAAAATGAACAAATCATTCAAGAACACGCATCTCAGAGCCTGTTCTACACGAGCTTTTGTGCTTAAACAGTATACAAATTTTTATTTTTCGAAAAAAAAACAAAAAAAAAACAAAAAAAAAAAAAAAAAAAAAAAAAAAGAAAACAAAGGCAGATCGTTTCGCTAGATAAGACCCTTCTTCCTCGGCTGGGATCGTTTAGAGACTTTTGAAGCTGCATTTAAACTACATTTTGGAAGTTCAAAATCGAGAAAAAGTCCAGTATATGAAGAAAAATCCTGAAATGCTTTCCTCAAAAAACATAATTTCTTTACGACTGAAGACAGAAAGACATGAACATCTTGGATGACAAGGGGATGAGTAAATTATCTGTAAATTGTTGTTCTGAAAGTGGAGTTCTCCTTTAAACATTTCCCAACAATGTGACTTTGAAATACAGTATACCAGACTTTTCTAATCATTTAGTTCACCTAAATCCAATACCCTCCATAGTGGACTGCAAGCTCACCTGTACTTTTGAGTGTAGAAAAGATCTGTTGTTACTTTTGTTTGATTGCTAACATTGTTCAGACAATTGTTCTGACTAGTTGTTTATGAAAATGTTGAATTTTAGTGCTATTTGGGCTAAAAAAGCACACATCGTTGCCACTGCTAATTTGATTGATTTTAAATTAACGTTATTGAAATGCAAGTTTGACAAACAGTTTTGAGTTTTCAGCCTTCCTCCATCCAAGTAGGTTGGTGCTTTTCTTGCCAATTACTTATAGTACATAGAAAAATAGCTGTTTGTACCAAGTAAACTGATTTGCTTTAAAGAGATTTGCTGTAAAGGCTCATCAAACCAAGCTGGTTCCAGCCTAAACTATTACAGGAATCTGACCTCATCCACAGAGCCGCAGATCCCTCACCAGCCGGTGGCTTTTCAACGACCTAGATAGTCCGGCGCCTGCATTTTCGCCGCAGGTAGACTGCTGCAATGACAAAGAGCACACGCTGGTTCTCGTTCATCTAATATGATATCATGCATATATATATAGACATTTTTACACAAACATTTTCCACCCGCTAATAAACATTTGTGACGCCTACTAACAAACAGTACCAGCAGTAAAAACACCTACTAGTATGTGCAAAACTGTACAGCTTTCTGATTTAGTTTCCTACTGGTGCGCCATCTCCTCTCCCTCGTACGGACTCTGTTACTAGCTATTCAGTGCATTAATCAAACTTACTTGGGGAATGCCCACAATCCCAGAAATCTCCCTAGCTGCTTTTGCTGTGTGTGTGTATGTGTGTGAAGCTGTATTCCTCCAGTCTCTTAATTTGGCTCATAGATGCACTACAGTTCAGCGTGAAGGCGGATGGAAATCTTAACATTTTAAAAGAAAAGCTCTGCTATTTCTGTGGTTGCATTTCGGTGCAACATTTCAGTGGTTAAATATATTAGTACAGTATATTTCAGCGTTAAGACGCTGCAGGCAGAAACCTCTGTATTGAGATATTTCATTCAACTATTAAAGTAGCAATTTTGAGTTGACGATAAAGAAGTGCTCAGAAACGTTGCATAATAGCCCTGACGCCCGCTTATATGTCAGAGCTTAGTATTATTTGCAAATGCCTAGATGAAATGGAAATGATTGGAAGAGAGAATCCCTATCTTTTTGGAAAATAACTGTGATATAAGAGGGTTTTGCAAAGTCTCTAAGTAAAAGGGTTGCCTCCTCTCTGAGGACTTTACTAATATAGTTTCAGTGCTGACTCAAAATATGAGTCATATATCGTTTAGACATCCTACTGGCTTGATTTACCACTGTAGGGATGTGCAAAAATGGTATCTCAATATTAATGCTCAGAAATGTTTACTTTGAAAAATCTAGTGGGTTTTTCTTAGCAAGTAAGCACAAGGTTATAACAAGGTACACTACTTTTCAAAACATTGAGATAGTTATTGAGATTTTGAATTTATTTATTTATTTTTTATGTTTTGAAAAATTAGTGCTTTTATTTAGCAAGGACACATTAACTGACACATTAACATTGACTGAAAGTTACAGTGAATACTTTTGTTTTGTTACAAAAAATACAGTTCACAAAAACTTCTTATTAATCAAGGAATGCTGTAAGTAATGTATCATGGTTTCCTCAAAAATATTAAACGGCACAAATATTTACAAGACTTAACATAATAAGAAATGTTTCTTGAGCAGCAAAAAACATATTAAAATGATTTCTGAAGGATTATGTGACACTGAAGACTGTCATGATGCTGATAATTCAGCTTTGCATTACAGGAATAAATTTCATTTTAAAATATATGGACATAGAAATGGTTATTTTAAGTTGTAATAATATTTCACATTATATACTGTATTTTTTAGGGATGCATGATATAATCGGACTGATATCGGAATTAGACAATTATGGTTTAAATGTAAATATCGGCATCGGCCCGATATGAAAAATTATGCCCGTGTGTCTTGCAGATAAGAGGAATAACTCACATGTGCTCAGCATTTTGCATAGTTTATTTATAGTTATTTTCAAAGCTTCAGTGTACTGTCATTCTAAAATAACTTCATTATGGTTTATTTATTTTTAACAAATAAATTCTTGTTAAAACTTAAGCAAAAATAAAAATAATTTGCTTATTTCCACACAGGAGAGAGTTGGTGTTGTTTCCAAACAAAAGGAAATATATCGGTATCGGCATCGGCTATCAACCAAAATGAGTTGAAAAATATCGGTATATCGGATATCAGCAAAAATCCAATATTGTGCATCCTTAGTATTTATTTATTTATTTATTTTTTAATCAAATGAATGCAGCCTTGGTGAGTATAAGAGACTTCGTAAAACATTGCATTGTCCCCAAACTTTTGAACAGTAATATAATATTCACAATGTTGTTTAAAAAAATATTGAATCTGTTGTGAATATCTGACATATTGTCCAGTCCTAATCTTTGCGACTGTTACCCAGGTGTTTGAGAAAATGCCCTGGGTGATTTGCAATACAATCAGACAGCACCTTGTAAAACAAATTGGCCCAAATGCGATTTTCTGCAGTTAAGAGGCTCTCACAGTATCCCACATACAGTGGCTGCCCACTCACAGCTCACTTTAAAGGAATCCTCTCACAGTCAATCCAGTGTCTCTTTGGATTTGGATCAGCAATTTACCACCAGCTGATCCCCTCACTGGTCATGTCTGAGCTTGGCGAGGCTCACCCTTCGCCAGTACACTGTGTGCAGGCACAATGACAGTTGGAAAAACCCAAACTCTAAGCTGTGATTTGAGGGATCTGAACTGTATCTTTGGGGTCAGCAACTAGGCTGCAACTAGTTTCAGCCTTAAAACATCCATTTTTGCAGCGCCATGAAATTTTGGAAAGTTGTTCAGATAACTACTGCACTATATTCCAAGTCTTCGTATAATGGCTTATTTGAGGAACAACTCAGATATTATGTTGATTCTTATTTATTTATTTTTTTACTGATGGCCTGAACTGAACTGTTAACTCAAGAACTGGATCCATGTTATATCCATGAATGAATCTTTTAGATGGATATAGTGAACCAAACTAATTGGTTCATTATGAATGTCTTACTCAGTGTGGATATTTTTAAAACCGTCACAATTCCTTGGTTCAGTTCGAGTACTCTGCTTAAAAAAAAAAATCCTTGACTGCAAATGCCCCACCTAAATACTGGAAGTGGCGCATTCCATGGACAAGAATCCATTAAATGCAGCATTATACAGTTTTCCAAGGCTGCATGATATATTAAACTATTTAAAAGCAGAATAAAGCATAATGCTATTGTGAATTCACAAACACTACTATTCAATTAAATAAATATATGCGATGCAGGTTTAATATATGCGCTTTAAGTATTTACATGCGTGTAGGTTACATACGTGCTCCGTTCACAGTAACAAACTGTTACCATTTACATGTGTGGAGCGTCTCAAACTCCATCTCTGCATATTGCTGTGAGTTTGGGTTTATTATAACATTCATATGGGAAAGCAATGTGAGCCATTTCATCAGATTTGTAAGGTATATCATTTATAAACCTACACAAACACAGAAGAATACATCACTGTCTTTCTAAACATGTTAAAGATGTCATATGATGTTGCTAAAAAGAACATTATTTTGTGTATGTGGTGTAATGCAATGTGTTTATGCAGTTTGAGATTCAAAAAACACATTATTTTCCACATACTCTGCGTCATTGTTGGTCCTCTCTGTCCCGCCTTTCTGAAAGCTCATTGTTTTGTCATTTGTCGCAATTGGCTGAACACCTCAAGTGTGCGACGGAAATGTTACGCCCCTTACGATGTTGTGATGCTGTGTCTCAGCACAAACGAGATAAAACCGTAAAACCCATTAAAAATTAGGCATTTGTTGCATCCAGTGAGGACATAATTACTGATTATATTGACTCGTACTGTCTTTTTATGCGTTGCATCGCACCGTACAAACGTAACACCGTGTCTGCATTTGTGATCGAAGAAACAACAAACAAGAAGCACTACTCTACAATGCTCAAAACTCACTTTTCAATAGCCTGTAGCAAATTCTTTAAATATGAAAATGTACTTACAGGCTGTGAGTCAGAAGCATCAGACTGTCCTTGCAAAGTTGGAAATGCCCCACTTTACAGTGTGCACAGTCGCTGTTGTATGCTACTCTCCCAGGTTCAGGAAACAGTCCTCCATAAAATGCGCTGCGCACACTCAAATGTTTGTGTTGTACTGTTCTAGAACAGTGTTGTAAATGTAACTTAACCACTGATTACTAGTTGTGTACTCCAGAATCCAGAACATCCAGATTTTTCGGTTTCAGCTTCAGCCCAGAATTTTCATTTTGGTGCATCCCCATTTAGAAAGCTCTCAGATTGCATCAAAAATATCCTAATTTGTGACCCTGGACCACAAAACTAGTCTTAAGTCGCTGGGGTATATTTGTAGCAATAGCCAAAAATACATTGTAAGGGTCAAAATTATTGATTTTTCTTTTATGCCAAAAATCATTAGGAAATTAAGTAAAGATCATGTTCCATGAATATATTTAGCAAAATTCCTACTGTAAATATATCAAAACTTAATTTTTGATTAGTAATATGCATTATTAACAACTTCATTTGGACAACTTTAAAGGCTTTTTTCTCAATATTTAGATTTTTTTGCACCCTCAGATTTTCAAATAAAGTATCTTGGCCAAATATTGTCATATCCTAACAAACCATACATCAATTAAAAGCTTATTTATTCAGTTTTCAGATAATGTATAAATCTCAATTTCAAAAAAATGTACCCTTATGACTGGTTTTGTGGTCCAGGGTCACATTTGTGTTCCGAAGATGAACGAAGGTTGTATGGGTTTGGAACGCCATGAGGGTGAGTAGTTAATGGCAGAATTTTCATTTTTGGGTGAACTAACCCTTTCACATTGTTTCTTCTGTGGAGCACAAAAGAAAACATTCTAACAAATGTTTTTGTACAATAAAAAGTTAATGCGGTTCAAAAAATCACTTTCATTGTGCCTTTGACTGGATCGAGATGTCAGGGAAATATGTCAGGGTTCTTTTGTCCCTACAAAGAAAGTCCAAAACAACACAGGACCCCACTGACTTTTATTGTATAGACTGAGACATTTGTCAGACAGAAGATAGTCATATAAGTTTGAAATGACATCAAGGGGAGGAAATGACACAACTTTCATTTCTGCTCGAAATATCACTTGAAACCAGCCGAAGTAATGTTCATTGTCATACTGTAGTTATGCGCTGCTGCAGTGTAAAAGTGTTATTTCATCAGAGTGGTTATAGGCGAGCTGTAGGTGTCTGGCTGTGCCATTTAGAGCCAACAAAGTGGGTTGTGAGCGAAAGATGAAATGCAGGTGTGTGCTGGGCTTTTAGCCTCACACGGTGTTTTCCTCCGAACGAAGTGCAGCCAGAGCTCCACACATTTCCCTCAGTGGGCAACCGGCTGCCAGCGTGAGGGGGAGGGGCTCTGAAGTGTTTATTTGTTGTGCGGCTTAATATATCTTTATCGCCTCAGATGCTGCATGATATTAACGAAGACAGAAAATGACTGAGAAGAGCAGTTGCTAAAAGATGATTTGTTATATACAAGGCCCTTTGTATTTTTCTTCGTCTGTCCATATTATCTTCGTCGTAATTAACTTGCTCACATGACACTGTTTGGGCTCATAAACCTCAAAGACCATAACAAGCATTAGATGCTTTTGGTTTGGTGCTAAATCTTTATTTCACGGTGGCGACAGTACATTTATCTTCTACTGTGCGGCTCCAGTAGCTGCTAAAAGGGGCAGCGTCGTTTTAAAGGAGTAGTTCAGTCAAAAATTAAAATTTGCTAAATGTACTCACCGTTAGGCCATCGGAGATGTAGATGAGTTTGCTTCTTCATCACAACAGATTTGGAAAATTTTAGTATTACATCACTTGCTCACCAATGGATCCAGTGAATGGGTGCCGTCAGAATGAGAGTCCAAACAGCTGAAAAAATAAAAATAAATAAATAAATAACCCCCCACAATAATTCCAGTCCATCAGTTACCATCTTTTGAAGTGAAAAGCTGTGTGTTTGTAAAAAAACAAATCTATCATTAGTGTGTTTTAATGGAAAAGTCCAAAATCTATTATAGCTAGATTGAACTATATTACGTGTACTTTTTAGTACGGAGTTAAATGTAAGGATGGATTCTGTTGACATTTTTTCCCCCTTAGATGATCTTTTTTTTTTTCACTGAAGTTGCTGCAGAGCACTCTGGGATTGCATCTTGCATCTTATCTATTTGAAACAGCCTTCACTCTGGGAGCGTGAATATGATGCCTTAAAATGCTGTATTGGCAGCTCACTAGGGGAAGGGAGCTACATTTTACATACTGAAGTAGGCATGGGTTGAGCATCTTGAGTTTTTAAGCTGCTCATGCAACAAGAAAAATAAATAAATAAACATGAAATGATTTATGCAAAACAGTTTTTGAGTAAAATCTAGGTGGAATATTTTGATCTCAACAAAACAAATGCGAAAACATCCTTTCTGTCCAGTAAAGCAAATACTAGCATGACAACGGAAACAGAATTTATGTTAAACAGAAAGACAAGTTTTTTTTTCTGATATATATTTTTGATTTATATTTTATAGCAAAAAAATTCAGGGTATTATTTCTATGAGTTATTTAAAATACATTTTTAATTATTATAATTTTGTAATGTGAAATATATATAAATATATATATATATATATATATATATATATAAAATATTATAATATTATATATATTAAATGTAATTAAATTTAACTTTATTTTCAACTAAATGAATGCAGAAACAGCCTTTCCGTCCAGTATAATCCAGTATAATTATAAGTTAATATGACAATGTTAATTTAGTTTTATTAATCTATGTGGATTACTTTTTAATTTTCACATATTTACAAAACTTTATTTTATAGCAAAAAATTGTGTGAAGAAATTTTTATTTTATTTTATTTCATTTTATTTTATTTACAAGATGAATGCAAGAACACCCTTTCTGTTTAGAATAGCAAATACAAAATTATTTTATTAAATTTTTTTCAACAAGATAAATGCAAAAAAGTTTCTCTGTCCAGTATAGCAAACACAAAATAGTATTTATTTTATTTTATTTTATTTTATTTTATTTTATTTTATTTTATTTTATTTTATCAACAAGATGAATGCAAAAACAGCCTCTCTGTCCAGTATAGCAAATACAAAAAAAAAAAATATTTTATTTTATTTATTTTATTATTTCATTTTTTTTCAACAAGATGAATGAAAAAAGCCCCTCTGTCCAGTATAGCAAATTCAAAAAATAATTTATTTCATTTTATTTTTTTATTTTATTTTATTTTATTTTATCAACAAGATGAATGCAAAACAGCCTCTCTGTCCAATATAGCAAATGCTATATTTTTTATTTTATTTTATTATTTTATTTTATTTCATTTTATTTCATTTTTTTCAACCAGATGAATGCAGAAAGCATCTCTGTCCAGTATAGCAAATACAAGATGACAACTTAATGACAAGTGGAGTTAATATGATAAAAGATAGAAAGGCAAAGTTATTACTTACGATTTGTTTATATGTGTGGATTAATGACTAATTTTTTACTAATTTAGGAAAACTTTATAGTGGGGAGGAATTATGGAATATTTTATTTTAGCATTTTAGTTTATTTTCATCCATAAATATTAAAGCTAACGGCAATGCAAAAATGCTGTAGCAAACAGCAAAATCACACATCAACTCGCAACAGGTAAATAATTATAGGATCGAGTGAGGATTATGGGAAAGCACAAGGTTCTGCCCGCTCCACCTACATAGGGGTCCGGTCATAAACCCCCTCATCATTTACAGTCACGAATGCTTGATATCATAATTGCCTCGTGCTCCAGAGGCCTTATCAAATTATTGGGCCTAAGTCTAGTCTTTCAATGGCTGATGTTTTCCTCTTGTTACCAGAATGCAACTTGAGCCCCTTGAATTTCGCACAAACAGTCCTGCCTTCACAGGGAGCAGCTGCGATTGAAGAGGATGGAGGAGGGGTTTGATGCTGTTATCCAGCCTTTTTAAGTGCCTCCGAATATCTGCCTTCCCTACTCTCTTTAGTCTGCCACTTAAATAAAGTCTCATTACAGGCAGGGAGAGGGAATTATCCTCTGGCCTCCCCTGCATCGGAGAGCTTCTGCAAAGTTATGCGCAGATGTTGATGGGCACTCAGCGCAAATTGCCTGAATATGGTCAGATCTCATCTGCCTCGAGTAACTCTCAGATCCGCAATGCCTCTGCACGCTGACTCACTGATCATTTTCAACAGGCTGGGGGAAGCAAATTTCTTCAAACGTTTGAAGTGCGCTGTTGTGATTAGACATTAGGCCTCTGATAATGGCTGTGATTTATGTTTAATAATTGCTAACGCTAACTTAAGCTAATTTGCAGCCTTTGCTATAAGGCAATAAGTACTCGGTGCGTTAACATGTGCAGTTATATACTAGGTTTTACATAGTCTAGTTTTTATCACTATAAGAATTTTTAATACTGTTAAAAAATTTTCAAGCGTTACTTTGATAAAAATGCAGTAACACAGTGAAATATGATTATAGTTTAAATATGTTTTCTATTTTAATATATTTTAAAATATCATTTATGTCAAGCCTAATTACTCCAGTCTTCATTGTCACATTTGACAATGTTTTGAAAACTGTTGTGTTGCTTAATATTTTGTGGAAACCATGATACGGACTGTTTTGTCTTGAAGACATCAAGAGTCGTCTTTTCAAACGAATCGTAGAGATCATGACCAAATGTGTCCTATATTTCTCCTGCTATCAGTATGCGGGAGAGTCCCAGGATGTCTGCCATGTGTAAATATATCTGCACATCTTTCATTTGGCAGGACTTAATGAAGTTTTTAACACGTTAAAGAAACATGGATGAATGAGAAAGTAAAGATCATGACATAATCAACATTAAAGGATTAGTTCACTTCCAGAATAAAAATGTCCTGATAATGTACCCCCATGTCATCCAAGATGTTCATGTCTTTCTTTCTTCAGTCGAAAAGAAATTACGTTTTTTGATGAAAACATGCCAGGATTTTTTGGGGATCAACGAGTTGAAGGTCCAAATTATAGTTTCAGTGCAGCTTCAAAGGGCTTTAGACAATCCCAGATGAGGAGTGTGGGCCTTATGTAGCGAAACTGTCGAAATCAGTCGTTCTCTAAAAAAAAAAAAAAATTAAATTCAAAATTTTTAAAATTCTAATAATAAATATATATATATATATATATATATATACTTTTTAACCACAAATGTTACTAGTGACTTCACTCATTACATAATCACATTGGGAAGGTCACATAACGTGTGACGTAAGTAGAAGTAACGACCCAGTGTTTACAAGGCAACATGCAAAGAAAGTCAAACGCCCTTTACATAAAAAATAAAAACAGTAAAACAATGATGTTGGACGATTTTGAAGTTGGAGTTTTTCACCTGACCCTGTCTTTTTGAACTGTAGTATACAGGCAAGAACTAACCACGCGTGACCTTTCCATTGTGAAGTCCTGGATGCGCATCGCAGAGCTAGTGAACGATGAGCATTTGTGATTTAAAAGTATATACATTTTTATTTTTTTAGAAAATGACTGATTGTTTCGCTAGATAAGACCCTTATTCCTTGGCTGGGATTGTGTAAAATTCGACATAAATGCCCACGTTTCTGACACAATACTATGGTGCAGTTAGTGCTACTGCAGTAAATCTATGGTAAATGATGGCAGTTTGTAGATTAAAAAGCCTTCTGACTGTCATGTTGTGCACAGTATTTCTCCTGTTTGTCAGCGCTGTACCATCTGGCTATAAAACGAGTTATTTGTGTTCTTCGCTGAATTCAAGCGCTTCGCACTGGATCTCACAGCACTGTTCAGTGGTCATGTGAACGAGACTCATCAGCGAGTGAACCGGAGACTGTATCCGAAATCGCCCCCCATACCCTCATTCACTTTTCCCTACATTAGATCACTTATTCAGTTCACCTGAAGGAGTGAATGAAAACGAGTGAGTGAATTCGGACACTGAGTGCACCGGAAGGACTACTGCTTTGAATAGTTTGTGCTTGCTGTTAATTAAAATCATTCGAAACTGGCAAACGGAAAGCTTCAGTAATAAGATTAAAGAATTAAACTTTGTCATAGAAATTATGTATAAACCCTGTTTTAACAATTAAATAATCAATTTAAAGTGAATTTGTACCTCTTTACGCTTGTGCGCCATGGATGAGATAAACGGTCCGTGTGGCACGCTTTCGTCCGCCTTTGCTGCATAAACTAGTCCTGTCCTGTCCCTGACTGGAGCTGTCTCCGGAAATGTCCCTGTTTTACAGCATGTTCAAAACAACACGCAAATACACTGACAGCGCGAGGTGACAGCATCAAGTTTATTTTATAACTGATCATGTTATAACTGATCAAAAGTTGTAATTATTATACTATACAGTTGTGAAAATGGTAAATACAGTTTAAAAATAACGTATTGTTAAATACAGTTTTATTTATCATATGTTCTCGTGTTGTTTGTTTTTTGTTTTGTTTTTCTAAAGCCATAGTTTTGTCATAATACTACTGTTTTGGTATGTTTACTATTTGCAATAGTTACTATTGAATTGAGAAAAATTACAAGTTTGATCCTCAAACATCACTGTAAGTGATGATATTAATATATGGAACCCACAACAATTAAAAAAACAAAAACATTTTGTCCCCGATTTTTAATTCGTAGATAATCACAAGTGAGATTTCAGTGATATTTTGACCACTGAACTAGGAAATGTCCCCAGTTTTCGTTTCAGAAATCTGGTCACCTTAGCATAAACATCATATTGAACATTTATCAAACTCTTGTTATCATTTTTTGAGGAAATTTATATTGTGTGAAAATTATTGTTATCGATTTATCGCCCAGCCCTAGAGCCCTTAGAAGCTGCAGTTTGGACTTTCTGAAATGGTTTCTCAAAAACCTTAATTGCTTTTCGACTGAAGAAAGAAAGACATGAATGTCTTGGATGACACGGGAGTGAGTTAAATCACCAGGAATTTTTTATTCTGGAAGCCGTTTAAATAAACAGCAAATGAAGAAAGTCACTTGCTGCTCATGATTTTTATAGCTTTAATTTTTGTAAATGTTGTAACTGTATGTAACATTCATAATGTATTTTTACATTTTATTCCTTTATTCAGTTTCTCTAGTATTTCTTACTTGAATACTACTGTTAGAGCACTGTTTACTTTGTTCTGTTGTATTTATTTGTTCTATTGCTTGTCATTTGTTTGTTTGTTCTGACTGTTTGCTTGTCTGCAATAAGCGTGAGAAATGTTTACTTGTATTAGTTGCAGGGCCTGCTCGTGTTTTACAGCTTATTAACTTGCAAAACAGTCTTAAAAACCAACACAAGAACAATCATGATAAGATCATGGATTAAGATGCTTAATGACCAAAAAAAAAAATGATATTGCTAAGATATTAATGTGCTATGATATTTTTACCATATCGCCCACCCCATATTTTGCACCGATATAAGATTGTAAACAGTACAGTCTGTACTTCACATGCACTTTTCTTATATAATGCCAAGATGTGGGTAGAGCTAAATTTAGCACAATACAAAATAAAATAATACTCTCACTAGATTTCAACTAGACATTTCTCGTTTTTTCATAAAATATAGATTATTGTTGTTTTATTTCATTGCATGTAATATTTAGAATATTTTATAGTGTAAAACTAATATTTATAATAAATAATAAAATAGTAAAAAAAAGCCAAAATTTTGTCTATGAGGACCAATGTTGCTCTCCTCAGCTCATGCTGAGCTTTTCCAGTGGTGGTCTATTGCATCCTATTCACTTGGATTTTATGAGCAGGGAGGGATGGGGGTTGGTTGGGTGGTTGGGGGGGTGGTTTCCATAGCAACGGGTAGCAGGGACGATCACTGTGGTTGTGGCATGATCAGCAAGCAAATGCAAGCCTGACTTAGCAACCGCTCACAGCCTGTTGGTTCGCCCCAGATCGTCCCCCATATGCGAGCGGCTGACCGTATTACGTAACGTCACTCACCGGATTTATCGCACGCTGCTTCGCACAGCCAGTGTGTGAAGTTCCTGTATTATTTGAACTCATTAAAAAAGACTTGAGCTTGAAATACCCGTAGCTCAGCAGATTGCCGATGGCTCCCTCGTTTGGGAAAGGGTTACTCCCGCCCCAGGGCTGCGGATAAGTAGCTCATCATATTCTCCACACAGTGGCATCTCTCTGGGTGCAGTGCCGACTGTAAATACACAGCGGTAATCTGCTTAAGCTGGCCCATGAGCCGGTACAGCATGACAGGTGTCTTACGCGTACAGTAGCTCCTATAAAAATAGCAGCGGCAGCAGCTCGACAATTGAAACTGTAGAGCTTGTTGTACAGTATTAGCTTGTCGCGTCAACACTTCAAAGCAAGCGATGATGTGACTGAAATCAGCTTAATTATGTGGTGAGCCTCATCTGCACAGTGGAAGGAAAACTGCTTGATGTTTTACCCAGCAAGAGTTGCAAATTGACAGACCGCCCAGTTTTATGTGAGGAGATTGTGCAAAATGATATTTGTTTGCAGAAGGATTTTCTGCAACTCTCATATGAAGTTAACATGAAGTGGCATTTGTAAGCCATTTTACTTGATGTGACATTTTTGAGTGAAACACGGTTTTGAATGAGAAAAAATGTGTGGGAATTTATTGTGTCCATCAGGAATTTATTGGATCATAAAGTGTACAGCCTTTGGAAACTTTGCCAGCATCTGATGGTTGAATGTAATTGGCTTTGGTGAGGCCTGCTGAAAAGATGAGTACATTAATTTGTTACAGTTTTTTTTTTTTCATTTATTTGTGTTAGTTGGGATAGTTATATTGAGAAAAAAATAAAAATTTCATAGGCCCTAAACATGTACTTTTGGTTGAACTTTTAATAAATTGATGTGAAATTGTACAAGTTTCAAAATTGTAATTAATTAGACTTGCTTTGTAATTTAACAGAAAACAGTCCAGAAAACAACAACAACAAAAAATATATTTGAATATTATATTTGTAAATAATATAATAGTTTATATAGTGGCATTTCTTTTATTAAAATGACAACATAACAGGGCCCTGTGAAATCCATTTTATTTTTTATCAAATTTATTTTTTTTTCCCCATTTAAATTTTGCTTGCTTTCGTGTTTTTTTTTTTTTTTTTTTTTTTTTTTCCCCTCTCATTTCCAATAATCCAGTCAATACAATAATTTTCTGGATTCCTTTTTAATTTCATTAAATTCAATACAGTTTTTATAAACAAATCCATCTTTAATTTATATATATATATAAATTTATAGATTTTTTTTTTCTAAAAACACTGTGTGTTGACATTTTTCTGCCAAATAAATTCTGGTAAATAATTTCTTCTGATAGATATTCCTTAAAAAATTATTAATATTTTAAGGTGTCAGAGGCTGAAAACACAGCAAGCATCACGTTCGCTTCAGTATGTGTGGAGTAAACGAAACTGCGTCTGCGCCATTTACAGAGAAACACGCAGAACAAGTAGGATTCATATTTAAACAATCTTTTTGTGGCTTATGACTAACAGACACTAGTCTATATTGTTTTGATTTTAAGTACTTTTGAGTTATTCATCCAAAATGTGGCAAATTCAGTGACATATTACAGCAAATTATACAGTAAATTCCTTTTTTATGGCTGGGTTCCGCAATTCTGTCCATATTTTCCACATTGCATAAACAATTATTTTTGACATCACACTATTTTTCCTCACACACTATGAAATAAGTTTTATACATAGAAATAAATAGCTGTATTTATATTTTCAAAAGCCATTCCCTCACAGCAGGGTTCATCATATTTAGAGGTCCTTGGCTCTAGAACGTCTATAAACCCCTGGATTAAACAACTGGCCAATGGTGTATTGAACCAACCTGATTGTTTTTTTTTCTCCAGCAGCCCTGCTTATTTCACAGAGTCTGGTTCAGTGAGAACAAATGTACCATTCTGTAACCTTTTCAGATGACTTTTAGTTGTTTGTGTCTTTTGTAAAAATGAGTCAACCCAGGTGAAAGGAACAGCAGGGTGTAAACAACAGCGTGGTACCCATGGGGCTCCGAATCTGGCTGCGTCTTAAAATGCCACTATGTAAAACAACGCCCCTACAGCTTTGAAAATAATACAGCACTATGTAGAATTCGACGCAGCGCTGTGCACCGAAATGTCATCGTCTCTTGCTCACATTACATATGTTACATAGCCTGCAGCTCCGCTCCGGTGGATCGCTGGACACCCAGGCATTCAGCTCATTAACATACTCTGCACACACACGGGATGTCATGTTGCCAAGCAACAGCGCCACATCACATAGAGAATGTTGTGAGCTGATTTTTGAGAATCGCACTTGTGGAAAAAGGTACAACACCTACTGAGACCCAAAGAGCATCTAGTTCAGAGCTAATGTTACATCTTATTGGCTCAGTTTATATTATCCTTGTTTACTTGGGCATAAAAGGCTGAAACTGAGTGTGGAAGTGCGATTTAAAGTAGATGAATTCTCTGCACCAAATAAAGAGCCTCATAATTGAGTCCCCTCTCTCCCCATTATCACTTTTATCACGGCCTTTTTGTGCAGCCTCAGATTAAAAGGTTTCTGCATTTTAGAGCTCTTCCTGCCTGCTTTTTTTTGGTTCGCATTTATCACTGAAGCATGGAAACACTGAGCACATTTGTGGTGAGTCTAGGTTAAATCAGAACTGAGATCTCAGACAACTTGTTAAAATGATTAACGCATTTGCATTTGAACAATGTAAATTTGTGTTCGGCAGAGATCAGACGTGAGCTCGAAGATCACGTCTTTCTCTCTCGCAGTGCTGAAGCTTCAGATTTGGGCAAATTAATCAGGCTACAACAAGAAGAGTTTTTTTTAAACATGTCATTTTCAATTAATGTCTGAGACAATGATTGTAAATCTTCCCCTCACTTTGTCTTCACTAAAAATAAACCCCATCGTCCCTCAAGTGAAGTCAATGATTTTGGCCTAATCAGGCATGTTTCCAAAGGCAAGACTGTGAGGCTGTTGCGTAACGTTACGCAGTCTCAGCCAATCAGAAGATATGCGTTAGTTCACCCAAAAATGAAAATTCTGTTGTTAATTATTCACCCTCATGTTGTTCCAAACCCGTAAGACCTTTGTTCATCTTCAGAACACAAGTTATGATATTTTTGATGAAATCTGAGAGCTGACATGTTCAAGACTCAGGAAGGTCGTAAAACATTGTTAAAACAGTCCATGTGACATCAGTGGTTCAACCTTAAATTTATGAAACTACGAGAAACACCACTAGAGTATTACGATGCATTTGTGTGGTACTCTCGTGAATGTGAGACAGAGACTGACAGGAAAGAGAAGAAATTGTTGTATGAAATCATTATTTTTGTTTTCTTTGTGCACAAAAAGTATTCTCATAGCCTCATAATGTTATGGTTGAACCACTGATGTCACATGGACTGTTTTATCAATGTCTTGTCAGTTGCATCGTCAGTTGCATCGGTGTCTATGCAGGGTCAGAAAGCTTTTGGATTTCATCAATGAACAAAGGTCTTATGGGTTTGGAATGGCCAACATAGGCTCATTAGAAATAGGTTCCTCTATATACATTTCTGCAACACTGAAAAAGCACACCTATATAGTATGTACGAATCTCTGCAGTTTCCAGTTGAAATGAACTCTAGAGGCAGTAAAACTCTTTAGTAAAAACTTTTATTCCTTTTCACACAAAGTATGATTTAAAGGTACAGAGTTTGGATTAATAAAGCCTAGTTTTTACACAGTTACTTGCAGAATATTATGTTATGACTTCAAAACAATTTTAAAATCCTGTGCGATTCGTAAATGGAAACTTTTGAAAGTTGTTGTCATAACATTGCATGAGTTTTCTAATTTAGTATGTTTGCTCGGTAGCTCACACAATACGCAGTTGCATTTGAGTGATGAAGACCTCTGGTACGAACCCTGTGAAGCTACAGTTCGACAAAACAGCTCAAATCTGCATAAGGAAGTTAAATTAGCCACACTCGCCGGATATTTGAATTCTGAACAGCCGCAATATGTACCTCAAGCAGCGTAATAAAAACGCAACAATACGTGCCTATACAAACATAATCAAAACGTGACACGGTCATATATTGAACGTGTGTTTTAGCACCACTCTCTGGGTATTTCACTTTGAAGCTTCCGCAAAATGTTCAATTACGTCGTTGCACAAATGTATATACACTCTAAAAAATGCTGCGTTAAAAACAAACTAACTTGGGTTATTTGGCAACCCAGCGCTGGGTAAATTTTAGACAAAACACGTGCTGGGTTATTTTGACCCAGCTGGTGGGGTAAATGTTTTTACCAAACATGGTGGGTTATTTTATTAAAGTAAACTATTGTTTAAAAATTATTATATTGCTGGTTTAAAATTGACTGGAATTTATAAAATACACACACACAGAATTACTAGAGGCAACCGCAATAATCAAAAGATAAATATTTATTATTAAGCAAGAACACATAGACAAAATACAAGACAAATTGAATTTATTTGGGTGAATACAGCATAGTTTACAATTTTACATACATTCGTTGAACAAGCAATTTAGTCATAAAAAATGTTACATTTAAAAGTAGAATTTTAATTTCAGTGTATTTAACCATTCTCTGTAATTGCTTTTTTTTACCGAAATAGCGCTAATTCTCATGCTTGTTTGTCGCCGGAATCTGAGCTGGTGAAGGGTTGCTGTTCCCTGGTTTAACTGCGGACTTCAGACTGTGGCCTCACGTTTCACTTGTAGCAGAAAGATGCCCATAAACGCCCATAAAAAACAGTACTGACATTAGAGGACATATTTTAAGATTAAACTCAGTACAGTAAAGAATAAAACCATTTATTTTATGCAGGGCAAAAGGTGTTTCCATCCTGTGAAACAACTGCTGCTGACGCAGCTGATTGACATCTCGCCCTTATGTTGTGTTGCATAAAATAATACAATTTACAGCACAGTAAAGACTTTAGAAAATAAATAAAATGTATACAAACCTTTATTTCTCTGAAGAAGTGCAAATCAGCGGTGCTGAGAACCGCTCTCTCCTGTAGAGGACTCGAAAAACTCCGACTGTAACTCAGCAGCTGGGTTGTTTCGTCAGAGACAGGCTTAACCAAGCGGTTGGGTAGAAAAAAATAACCCAGCGTTAAAATGACCCAGCAACTTGGTTACAAAAAAAACTACCCAGCTCCTGGTTTAAATAAATAAATAAATAAATAACGTGACCCAACGGGCTGAACCCAGCATTTAGGTTTTAAAAAAAAACAGCATTTTTAGATTGTAGAGGCACATATTTTCATGGACCTGGGTTAGGAACAACATTAGGGTAATTAATGACAATTTTAATTTTTGGGTGAACTATCCCTTCAGTGTGAAGTAAATGATAGGTAATTCCAATAAATGACTAAGGCTACGTCAACATTAATCCGGATACATTTGAAATTGCCATTTTTGTTTCAAAACAGTCTCCATCCAGTGTTCCAAGCATTTTCCAACAGTTTCTCATCCACGCAGAAACATCGGAAAACTTTAAATTAACCATACTGCGCAAAATGACAGAAAAAGATGCATTTTCAAACTAAAATGTATTAAGAAACATTGCAGTTCCCAATCCAAGTACAGCTGTAATGAGGCACTGATTTCAAAAGCTCTTGATGTAGTGTAGATTTAGCGTCTCTTCACAGTTTCACAGCACTCAAAACTTTCATCTAATCTCCCGTGCTTCTGTTTTAGCGCACAGTGCTAGTAAACCGTTAGTTTCATATCTGGTCCCCCCAGACTTTTCTCATGGTGTTTTTTCCTTTTGTCATGAAGAAACTCTTCCCTGAGGGATGATAACCTACCCATGATACCACCATCAGACTGCAGGCAGTGCATTTGAAATTGACATCTAGCACTAACCCAGCTGGTTACACATGCAGTTCAGTTGTGTTGTAGGAAATAGCACAAATTCAGGTATTCCCAGTCACCAGCAGAGACAAAAAACGGAAGAAATGCCTGTGAATCTCTTTATCGCTTACTTTTAAGATTCGCCGTGACAGTTCTGCAGGGCCATTTGTTTTCCCAGAGGAAATCGACAGATATGAAAGAGGATTTCAAATAAAAAAGGAAGTCAAATGCTAAACTTTAAGGTGATTCATTCAAACATTTGAATTGATAGCACATAAAAAATATTCCTGTCAACAGTGTTCAAATGTTCTACATTTGCGTCATTTTGGATGTGATAAACAGATGAGGTGAGATGTGTCTGGTTGGGTGGGACTGTGAGCATGGAGGCACATCCAGCTGCAGTCACGTAAACACACATACACACACACAGCTTGCTCGTCACAATAGCACTTACTCATGACTCACTGAAAAATTGTGCATGAAACACCATATACACTTGCATTGATTTCTCAGATAAAGACATCTGTCATTTACTCACGCTCATGTCATTCCTGTAAGTTTCTTTCTTTTGTGCAACACAAAAGATGATATTTTAAGTGTGCTGGTAGCTTTTTACAATGAATAGGCAATGGTTTCAAAAATGGTGCAATATAACTATAAATGCCTTATAAGCTCGTTCAAGAATATGATATTCATATTATCTTTTCCAGAGCTGTTAACCACCGTAACCGGACTGTAACTCAACATTGATTCATTAACAAATCATTTAGACTGATTGTGCAAACTGGATTAGCCAATTTGTTAAAAAAAGATCTGAGCAAGGGTGAATGTCAGTGGAATGGAATGGAATTTGATGCACAAGTTGTATGGACCAATTTTTTGGTGCTTGATCACCCCAGACTTGAAAATAAATTCATAAATTTACACTTGTGTGCCACAAAAGAAAAAAGTTCCACATAACGGCACAAGGGTAAATACACGAAGACAGCATTTTCATTTTCAGTGAGCTTTTACTTTAAACACAAACCAGAAACTTGAGTAATGAGGTGGAGGTGTGCTGTGAAATTTCTTTTGCTGTGACTGCGGCTGTTTTCAAACTTGGTTCAATTGATTTGTAAGGCAATTTCTGCAGAGGTCAGCAGCGATGAGAAATGCATTATAATACTATAACAGGCAAATTATATGCCATCAATAGCTGTTCACTTCCACAAAGCAGAATGGATTGCTTTCATACCGGTTACGAACTACTCTGTTCCACAGACTCAGACTTTCAAGCGGCTCTTGAAGAGCAGCTAGGCTTGAAAATTGGCCTGGAATGAAAATACACCACTTGTATATTTTCTAAATGCATTTCATAGGTCTCCATGAACAATTCATTTGTGCATGTTTTATTTTTAGAAAAAAAAAAGACCTCATAATGTTTAATCAGAATGTGACATATAGAGGGCTTCTCCAGTTATTCAGTCTCTGGAGATGATTGGAGAATCTGACAGTCCCTGCAAGCTTGCATTCATATGTCTTTTGACTTAATTGCAACGCCCACATTTCAAAATCAAATCAACAGCCAATGCATAGAACCAAGTCCCTGCCCTACATTTTTTCTTTTTCGGTGATTCGTTACACTCAGATAAATGTTGCAGTTCGGAAGAAAGGATCTGTCACTTTTTGTGTTTCACTTCGACTAGGCAGAGCCTTTTACTGACATTCATTTAAGCCCTCTATGTAAACATCTTTTTCATATGTGAAATGAAATTGAAATCTTTTCTATGCTCACATGGGCTGCTGCTTATAGCACTTGTGATATATTCTGATTTGCTATCAGGATCTGCCTGTTTCTAATGTTGGAAGTATGTGCAGAGCTGTAGGTGCTACACAGCCAAGAACAGTTTCTTTTTTCCTTATTACCTCACACTTAGTGCTTGCCGATATACAAGTGGTTAAACAACATAGACAGCTCGTCATTTAAGAGGGGAACCCTGTTAAAAGGTGCACTGAAGTGCTTTGAAACATAGAACGTTATTCTACAGTGCCTTGCAAAAGTATTCATACCCCTTAGTTTTTTTCACGTTTTATGTTGCAGCCTTATGTTAAACTGCTTTAAATTACTTTTGTTTCACATCAGTCTTCACTCTATACACCATAATGGCAAAACAAAAAAGCAGGATTTTACCATCTTTGCAAATATATTAAAAATTAAAAACTTAAAAATGATCCCTTTGAATAAGTATTCATAACATTATCTGAGACAGCTGAAATCTAGTGCAGGAACATTCATATTGCTTGTAGATTTTACTACACTTCGAGTGAAGTTAACCTGTGGCAAATTCATTTGAATGGGTATGATTTGAAAAGGCAGACATGTCTTAATATAAGGTCTAACGGGTGAAAATGGATATCGGAGCAAAAACCAAGCCCTGAGTTAAAAAAAAAAAAAAAAAAAAAACTGCCTGTAGAGCTCAGAAACTGGATTGAATCAAGCCACACCTCTGGGGAAGTGTTCAGAAAACAAATCTGCTACATTGAAGGTTCACAGAAGCATGTAGTCTCCATTATCCATAATGAAAGATGATCATATGTGGAGATAGGAGAAACCTACAGAAGGACAAACATCACTGCAACACTCCACTGATCGGAGCTTTATGGTGCTGTGGCAAGACTTAATCTCCTCAGTGAAGACACATGAAAACACACTTGGAATTTGCAACAAAGCACTTAAAGGACTCTGTAAGAAACAAGATTCTCTGGGCTGATGAACCTCAATTCCAAGCAACACGTTTGAAGGAAACCAGGCACAGCTTATCACCTGCAGAGTAGCATCCCAATAGTAAAGTATGGAGGTAGCAGCCTCATGCTGTGGGGCTGTTTTTCAGCAGCAGGGACTAAAGAACTCGTCAGAGTAGAAGAAAAGCTCAGTGCACCAAAATATTGAGCCTTAATGAAAACCTAGTCCAGAGCATTCAGAACCTCAGACTGGGCAGAAGGTTCACCTTCCAGCAGGACAGTGACCCTAAGCACACAGCAAGAGAGGCTTATGGACAACTCTGTGAATGTCCTTGAGTGGCCCAGCCTCAGCCTGGGCCTGAACCCTATCAAACATTTCTGGAGAAACCTGAAAATATGTATCTGTCCCCATCCAGGCTGACAGAACTTAAGATAATTGCAAAATGCTGATGTGCAAAGCTTGTTGCAACATACCTAAAAAGACTTGAGGCTGTAAAGGTGCTTCAGTACTGAGTCAAGGATGTGAATACTTATGCAATGTATTTATTTCAGGATTTTTATTTTTAATAAATTGACAAAGTTGTGACATTTCTGTTTTTGCTTTGTCTTATCATGGTGTATGGAGTGTAGATTGATTTGGGAAAAAAAAGTAATTTAACCCTTAAATGCATGACTGTCGCCAATCATTATTACATATTGGGGTCTTTAGCAACCCGGACCTATATATCAAACACGGATGGATCTCTGACTTCTGCGATAGCAAAAAACTCTTGATATTTCAAGAATAATTACAGAAGAATAAAACAAAGCTTATTTCGTTACCTTTTGAAACTTAGAAGGGTTCAATTTGAGCAGATGATTGTACCATCACCATCATTGTCAGAGCGCACTTCCACAGTACATTCAGCATCTGGCTCATATTCGCGATCTCAACCATATTCTCAAAACTATCGTTTTCACTGACTTCGAAATCAGTAGTTTGATTGCTGGCAGCTTATTCACCACATCCACCATCACATAACAGTGACATTTATATTTTATTGCATACAGTAATTGCTCTGCAGTAAAGCCATTCAAACCAGTTCAGTTTTTGCTAATGATATTCTTTTGTTTTATGTCTGCGATAATTACAAGTGAAACTGTGATAATTATGAGTTGAATAGTGCCACCTCGAGGAATAAAGGTTTAATAAATTGCATGTGTTTACTCTTCAGACATTTACATATTTTTGCACACGAAAAATATACTTGCACTGTTACACACCTCGGGTCTCTAGTGACCCTATACAATTTTTATAAAAACTTGATCAGAAAACAGACATTCTTTTATATATATTTTTTATTTTTTATTTTTTTTCCTTGTGTTGTTTTATTGTTCATAATGAATAGTTTGAGGAATACTAAGATAGCTGATGCCAAACTTTAAAAAAATGAAGGAGGGAGAGATGATGTATACATTTAAGAGTTAAAGCAGTTTAACATTAGGCAGCAGCGTAACAATACATAAAAAAATTATGAGGGTATGAATACTTTTGCAAGGCACTGTATGTGTTGTAATTTCAACTGAAACAGGAAGACAGGACGGGACTGCTTGATATGTTCTTGGGCCAGAGCCATTGAGCTCAGTAAAGCCGCACAGCATATGACAGCCACAATCTCACCCATGTCGCTATAAAATATAGCATTCTGTGTAGAATTCAAATGGGTCTGATACGTTTTATGGTCTGCGCCAACTCGCCCATGTGGTCTGCTACGTGCTATCGTTTCCCTGGACCAGAGCAGTGTGTGCGTGCTCTGGTAGTTTGTGTGATATAGCATGAAACCAGACTGCTTTCACCCCAATGGAAAGCATAAATTTTGAGAATGTTTATTCTGTGAACAAGTGACTGATTTCAACTGCGGCTTCAGTGTGTATTTATAGTGTAGGTTGAGAATCTGACGTGCAAGGTGATGTCATACTGGTGGAAGTTAGAGACTGTAAGTTTAAAATGCTTATCTTATCTTTTAAATGTGAATTGATTGTTTTTACTTATTCATACTAAAAGCCAAAAAGACTTCTCACTAATGGTTGGAGAACTTTAAGAACTTTTTTTTTTTTTTTGTATTTGCATTTTTCTTGAAAGGACAGTGGAGATGTGACAGGAAGTGAGTGGTACAGAGAGAGAGGGACAGGGTCAGGAAAGGTCCACAAGGCAGGACTTGAACTCAGGACACCCGAAGCGCAACTGCGCCGTATGTCGGCACACTGCCCACAAGGCTATCGTTGCCGACAACTTTAAGAACTATTAATAACACAACTAATTCATTAACTGGACAAATAAACCAACTGTAAATGGATGTTAGAAGCCAGAGACGCTGAAGACAAATGCAAAGAGGAGAAAATACTGTAGCAGGCAGAGCAAACTCACGGTTCACGATTCACAAAATATTAAGAGAAAATCTTAAATACTGACTTGGACGTGGGCGTTTATATGAATGTATCTCTGAGAGGAACTGACTGTCTTAAAAAAAAATTTTTGATGGTATTTTCTTTTCATCTTACCTCCATGTAATGCATATTAATGTAGTATTTAAAAGCGCAAAGTTGCTTTGTTTACAGGAGTAACCGTGCAAACGCTATATTGCCGCTGTTCCGTAAGCGCCACCTGCTGTCAGAGAATGAATTTGCACTCTCATTCAGCCTGTCTGCTGTTTCAGTTTCGTGCTGATGTTTTGTGTATTATAATTTCACAAAGCTAAGGTCAGACTATTCTGTTTTTGCTGTAAATTTTGAAATTGTACAATTTAATTAACATCAAAATCTGCTTATGCTAGCATGTTTGTTTGGATCATGATTTCAAGCATTCTGGTTCATATAAAGGCATGGTCAAGGAAAAAAAAACTCATCATAAACCGTGAAACTGAAGAAACCTAAGAAAAAAATGCGATACTCTACTGTATGTGGTAACACAAGTTTCTGATCATCAAACAGGCTTAGTTGACATCTAAAAGTGGCCATTTATTATGTGTTAATGCCTTCGTCTGTGTGACTAGAATAGTTCCAAAAGTTCTGAACAGTTCTGAATCAGTTTTTATAGCTTTATTATGATAAATGGTCTGGGGGAGGAGGTTTTCACTTCTAGAAGTTAAATTCTGTAGCACGTTCCCAGAAGAACATTTTCAAGCATAATTTGATTCCTCCTCATTTTCTTTCTCTAAAACAGTCCTGGTCATAGTGTAGAAGTCAAATCTGTCTTTAGCCGAACAAAAGCGTTCACCGTAGGCAGCATTGTTCTTGTAATTCCTCAAAGCGAATTCAAGCAGGGACTTCAGAGATTAGAGGTCTGTGGCCGGCTCCAGTGTCACCATGCATCTCCCAGCATGCCTATGCTAATTAATTTAAAGTCCACCTGTCCTCAACAGAACCCTAGCCTTTTTATGTCACTCCCAAAGTTGTCTGATTTAGCAAACTGCCAGATTAAAGTTATTCCTTTTTCTACGTAAAGATTATAAATGCGTGAAGACACACAAAATAAATGGCCCTTCCACTAAGAACAACAAACATCCGATAGTATTGATTGAATATGCTGATTTAATTGAGGTTTACCCTCATCCGGCTTTGTCCATTTATTAAATTACCTGGAAGACTAAAGGCCACCATCTGTGAGAGGATCAATTTTGTCTTCAGTCTGCTCTCTTTGTCTTTACTCATTTCCTAAACATCCCCTGTGTTCCAACATGGGAATGAGAAATGAGCAATGGCCACGTTGAAGTTAACGCCCGAGCTTTGAGTTTCCTCAATTCAAACATATTGATCTGTTTTACTGTTTACATTTCTGGAGTTTCCAAGGACAAAACAGATAGAAGTCCCGTTTTTTTTTTTTTGCCTAGCTTAGATTGGTTTTTGAGGCGATGAGAGTTTCTCAAAAATAAATCTTTGCATAATGGGATGCGTTTGTGCAATAGTGCTGAATGCGCCGATGAGATGAGGTGGCAATAATGCAATAAATGAACCTCCAAAACTCTAAGGAGGTGAAATGGCGAGTTGACAATGAGCTTGTTAGGTTGACTGTCTGTTGTCGTCTCTCGTTTAGTTGGATCAAAATGACACGGCGTTGTTTATCTGAAGAGCCCGTGTCAGAGGGGTTTCCATAGTTACTTGTGCGGCTGTAAAAGAGGCGAGATCTGCCGCTTGTGTGGAATTAATGAAAAGTGCTCTCAGAGACTGCTGAATTATGCATGTGGAGAAACACAACTCACAACTGAGGGACTTTTCCAACTGTATGATTTTTGGACTAACTTTAGCTCTATTATAGCAGGTTTGTTTGATGTGTTCTTCAATCCTAATACTTTGCTCTCTCTCTTCAGTTTCTCTGCAGGTCGATATTACACCTGCACAGGGTGAGATCAGTGTTGGAGAGTCTCGATTCTTTTTGTGTGAAGGTAAGTTTTCGTATTGACCAGGCACCTTCTGTCCCTCATTACAGTGCTTTGAAGAGTTTTCTGCAATTAATTCAGCTCTGACCGCTTACCGCAGGGTTCTGTGTTGTAGATAATTTCAGCCTTAGTTATGCCATTTATTCTTGGTTTTTGTAAGAAAGGAGTGGGATTTCTTTCCAGTTAGTTTCCGGTGTGGGCGAGGCTTCTTGGCGTGACACCATAGAAACAGAGCGCCAGCCGACCAGGTTACATCTGGTTCCAATATGGTTTTGTATTGATAAAATATTTGGCATTCGAAATCAATTTGACACTGAAGTTATTGTTTCTTTGCCTAACAAATTGAAATGCGTCTGTTTATCCATCTGTATTGCATATTACTGTCAGTCTTTCTCACAGGCTGTCATTTAACCACAAACATTATCACTGCCATTTTCTGCTTTATGAACAAATGTGTTTCCTTCAGGAAAAGAGATTTAATTTAGAGCAGCGGTCAGGGTTTTTTATATTGAGGTCTAGGGAAGGGGCTGTTAGGGGGTTATAAAAAAAATGCAAAAAGGGTTTAATTTGCTGGATTTTACATCATTTACAGTTTCATTTTGATCATTTTTTAAAGTTGGTAAAAAAAAAGAAAAAAAGTAGTAAACAGTAAAATAAATGATAAATGTGTAGTCCACTTCCAGAACAAAAACTGACGGATAATGCACTCACCCCGTTGTCATCCAAGATGTTCATGTCTTTCTTCAGCTGTAAAGAAATGATCTTTTTTGAGGAAAACATTTCAGTGATTCATCTCCATATAGTGGACTTCAGTGGTGCCTGTGAGTTTGAACTTCCAAAAAGCAGTTTCAAAGTGTCTAAACGATCCCAGGCTTCCCAGCTGAGGAATAACGATCTTATCTAGTAAAACAAACTGTCATTTTCTTAAAATAAACAAATAAATAAATAAAATAAAAATGGATATACTTTTTAACCTCAAATGCTTGTCTTGTCTAGCTCTGCAATGCGCATGCGTAATCCGGGTCAATACATTTAGGATAGATCGGAAAACTCCCATCTCATTTTCTCCTCCAACTTCAAAATCGCCCTACATTGCTGTTTTACCCTTTTTGTAAAGGGCATTTTGAGCCTCTTTGCATGTTCACATTGTAAGCACTGGGTCGGTACTTCTGCAGCGAGGTAGGACGATTTTACGACTGAAGAAAGGATGCCTGAAGAAAGAAAGGCATGAACATCTTAGGTGACAACAAGGTACATTATCTGTACATTTTTGTTCTGGATATGAACTACTAATTTAAACAATTTAATTAGTTTAATTTTTTTCTTCCTGTGATGGCAAAGCTGCATTTTCATTAATTAAAAAACAAAACAAAACAAAAAAACCTTTTGTAACATTATAAATGTTTTTTTTATGAACTGAATAATTGCTGAATAAATTATCATAATATATCATTTTTTTTTTTTTTTTTTTAAAGAGTTTTTAAAGAGATAAAGCACAAATACAAACTATTTAATGTATGCATCTTTCTTTGGAGTTTTTCCTTGCCTCTGCTGCCTTTATCTTGTTCATTGGCATTTATAAGCCAATTTTCTTTGTAAAATTGCTTTGGAACAACATTTATTGTGAGAAGTGAATTTGAATTGATAATGTTTCTCAACAGATTTATGCGTCTAACTGATAGTGGGTTGAAGCAAACTTAATGCTGAATAAATATATTTTCCTGTTTTTATTTCTTATGGCTATAGCGCAATGACAGAATAATAAAACGGTTATTTCATTTAGCACATATAATGTTTTCATATCACATTTACTACGTTTCTCACACAGAATAAATTCGGGCTTTATATATAACAATACATATACAGTTTTATGTGAAAGTTTTGGAAACCATTGTAGAATCTGTGAAAATGTAAATAATTTTAACAAAATAAGAGAGATCATACAAAATCCATCTTTTTAGACTGAGGACAACTGTGGGACTCAAACACAACTATTAAAAAGGTTCAAACATTCACTGATGCTCCAAACGGAAACACGATGCATTAAGAGCCGGGGGGTGAAAACTTTTTGAATTTGAAGATCAGGGTAATTGTACTTAATTTGTCTTCTGGGAAACATGCAAGTATCTTCTGTTGCTTCCGAAGGGCTGTACTAAATGGGGAAAAAACAAAACAAAAACAACAAAATCAGAAAAAAATTGGACATCTTCATCCTGTTCAAAAGTTTTCACCCCCCGGCTCTTAATGCATCAAGTTTTATGGCGCATCAGTAAATGTTTGAACCTTTTTGAGTCCCTCAGTTGTCCTCAGTGTGACAAGATGGGTCTCAAAATCATACAATCACTGCTGGAAAGGGTTCAAATATGCAAAAGATGCTGGAAAACTGAAGAATCTGCAGGACCTGGAGGATTTTTCTAAAAAAAACAGGGCTCAGTTTAACTGTTCAGAACAAACAAAAGACTCATGAACAACCATCACAAAATAAAAAAAGAATCGTAGATCATTCAGGTAACCATGCACAGTATTAAGAACCAAGGGTTCCTAAACTTTTGCAGGGGGTTATTTTAATAATTTCAGCTATTTTTTGTCTTGTGGACTATATGTAAACATCTTTTATGTAAAATATCTTACTCAGGACAGTACTAAATAAAAAATAACATGCATTTTGTATTATCTCTTTTATTTTGTTAAAATTATACACATTTTCACAGATTCTGCAAGGTTTTCCCAAACTTTCGTATAAAACTGTACGCCTTTTATATTTTAGGAAAAGGAGTCCTTGAGAGAGAACTACTTTTTCTTGTACCTGTTGCTAACATGATCAATTACTGTCTGTATTCAAAATTGTGTGTCCCTTGTTTATGAATCTTCTCAGTGTTACTGTTTAAAAAACCAGGATAGAGTTATAGTGACCTGATATCTAGTCTTAAAAGGTCGGATGTAAGTTTGTCTGGTTTTCCATGTTTTTGTGACCTAAAAAAACAGTAATCTTCTAGATGATTCATTTGCTGAAATCGTACACTAGTGTGAATTCAACTTTAATGTCGCTGTTGGTGTTCTGTGTCAGCAAATATCACCGAGGACTCAGTAAACGAGACCCATGTGAATAAGGCTTACAAGAGAAATACGTTAAACCTTTGTGTGCCTATATCTCACTTTGAAAAACGTTTTTCCTGGTTCCACTCTCCTGGGCTTCATTTGAAGACCCAAAGGCGTGGAACAGCGGCTCTGATAATTGCTTTCAGCACTCGAGTCTTCACCAGCGCTGTGTCCTACGGTCCACTGATTTGGGTAATAGACTGGTAACCTGAGAATCGGTTGAAGTTTTAGGTTGTGCCTTCTGACAGCTGTTGTGCCAGCGACACCTAATCCTAGCTAATTCAAGCAAACAATTCAATTGCTTCAGGCCTGATTCGCTTTTGATTGATTTATCTCTGCTGTGTGGATGTTTACACAAGCTTAACATTTAACAGAATGATTTATATGATGCCACATTTAATATATAAGATCAGCTCATGAATGATGATATGTTCAATGGTTTGGGTTGTAGTTATCGGTGGGGCCAAGGAAATTGACTGGTTCGCTCCAACCGGGGAGAAAATCGAGCAGGGAAGACTGGACATCAGCGTGATTCGCAACGACGAGACATCCTCTACTCTCACCATCTATAACGCGAAGGTTGACAACGCCGGCACATACAAATGTGTGGCCAGCAGTGGTGATCGAGAAGCTGAGGCCACCGTCAATCTGAAGATATACCGTAAGATATGACCTGTTTAATTTATTTGTACTGGGAGAATATACAGTGGAGATCAGAATTAAATTAGTACTATTTTAAATGATCCTACCAGGAGTAGAAGGGCAGTTGTTTTTAGCATATTTCATTAATTAAATGTATTCTGACGCACAGTATAAAAAACCTAAATCAGATATTTGAAAAACTCTGATCAAAATCAGAAAACACTTAAAGGTACATCCAAGTTATTGGTGTTAATCTGGCACCTGGTGCTAATTTGCTTGATATTTAAGCATTCTTTCAATTTTCACTGAGACTGCAAGATGGCGGGCTGCTCTAAGGTGACTGAAACCCTACAACAGGAGGTCGTCCAGATGAAGACCAAAGGGATGATCCTTTCAGCCATTGAAAGAGAAGTTGGTCATTACAAATCTGTGATTTCTCGAATATTGCAGGGTTACAATGACAGTAATTCATTCAAGGCCCCCAAAAAGGCTGGTTGTCCACGTAAGACAAATGCACAAGAAGACAGTATGCGGAGTAATGCGGAGACTCTCAATGGGAAATCGGTTCAACACTGCAGCTGGAAGTGCTTGCTAGTTCAGCACTGAACGGAATAGGGATCTGCCGCTCTTGTTTAAAAGAAGTCGGACTGAAAGTGTACTCTGCAGTGACCAGGCCTCTCATCAGCAGAACGAATCAAAAGGCTAAACTCAACTTTGCGGAGGAGCATGTTGTGGAGAGAGAAAAACTGGTCCTAAGTTCACTACAGTGATGAGAGTGTAATGTTGAAGTTTAATGTATTTGGGTCTGATGGGAAACATTTTGTGCGGTGTCAAAATGGGGAAAGACTGAAGCCAGAATGCGTAAAGAAGTCAGTGAAATGTGGAGGAGGAAGTGTCATGGTTTGAGGGATGTTTTCTGAAGCGGGAGTTGGGGACTTTTATACAGCTGCATGGCAGAGTGAATGCAAATGTTTATTAGAACTTTGTTCAGCAACATGCAGTTCCTTCCTTGCAAGCATCCCCCAATAAGTCTGCATTTTCATTCAAGACAATGTCCCAGTCACAGTGCAAAACAGATAAAGCAATTCCTTGAAGCTAAGAACACTGAAATAATTAAATGGATGGCCCAGAGTCCTGATCTAAACCCGATTGGAAAATCTCTGGAAAATCCTTGTTGATTAATGTTATGGCTAAGAAGCCCACTACAGTTGCCGAACTATGGAAGACAGTGGAAGAAGCAAGGGCCTCTACACTTCCTACTAATTTCTGACAGCTGTAACCCTCCAAAATTTGAGATGTAATCTTCTTCCATGTTACAGTGGTTACTATTTTCTGATTTAGATCAAAATAAAGGTTTATGTTAAAATGCCTTGGTTGTTTTGTCAAACATATTAGTAGAACAGTGGTGTACCTTCAGCTAATATACCTTCAAATTTTGAGCGATGAAAATTAACAATATTTCAGAAAATATCGAGTATTTATAGGTTGTTCTCTAATTTTGATCTCCACCACAAATTAAATTTATGGTGTCAAATTTAAATTCACGTTTTCTATGTATTGAATGGCAAAGCCTTATGAAGTTTGACACACTAGCTGGAGAGGGTCTGAACATTCCTTGTGCCAATTGTGGGGTCTCAATCTAAATCTGTCTAGCGCCATCTACATTTTAAATGGGTCCTATTATGCTTTTTCACTTGTGTGTATGTTTGGACATAAAAAAGTTCTACAAAGTTACAAATCTCGAAGTCGAAAAGGAAGATATTTCATTTTTAAAAAATCCCTTTTTAAGAACTACAGCAAATGGCTCCTTTGGACTATTAGTTTGTTTTCCACATGTTATGATCTCACAACGCTGTCCATTAGAATATCATTAAAATAAATCCCGCCTACAGAAATTCAAATGGTTGAGGGGTGTGTAGGGACGAGGTGGGGAATTAGCCTAACTGAGCGATGCAGCACAGAGAGCAGTTTCTGAGTTACTTCAACGAGCTGCAGCGCGGCGGGTATAAACACAAGCATTGACTAGAGTGGCCATGTCAGAGCCTCAATGTGTCGCAGAGACTAACACAAGTGTTTTTTAAATTGCATAAACTTGCTAGACTAGGCAAGGCTAATCAGTGATGATGTTCTTTAATAATGTTAATGTTAGGCTGCTTTTAGCCTTATGCTGGAGCTGGTTTCGGTCAATGAAACTAAATATGTAAATAATTAAATAAATTAGCATGATAATATCATGTATCTGCAATTTGGCAGGCTGACGATAGGACCCAACACTACTGTAGCGTATTATGTTACTCATCCTCTGTGCATACTAGGTGTAATTGGCTTCCTTCTGTCAGACAAATCCTGGCACTCCCAAGCTTTAGAACGGCACAGACAAGTGTTACTCTTCATCAGTCCAAAACAAGTCCAATAAAGTGCATCCATCCATAATAAAAAAACAAAGTGCCTCACACGGCTCCGGGGGGTCAGTAAAGGCCTCTGTAGCGAATCGATACGTTTTTGTAAGAAAAATATCCATATGTAAAACGCAAGTATCACTTTAATCTAGCTTGCGCTAACAGTTGTACACGGAACTTGCTACTTTGGCAAGGGGCGTGGCAGTACTGAAAGACCGTCTAAGCTGTTTACCAATCGAAACACAGTGGGACAGCTAACCAATCACAGCACATTTTGTTTTTCGGAAGGCGGGCCTTCATGAAACCCGGAGCTAATCGAGCCATTTGTGCCATGCTGGGAGAAAGGTATTGTAATAATATAAATCATGCAAAAAATAATGCGTTTTTCGAACCACCAAGCATGAAACCATGTTCTTGTACACCCCCAAAACAAAACCAAAAAAGCATAATAGGACTGCTTTAAGTTTTCACATGCTTCTGCTCATGGTACATGACTATAAGTTGCACCAGGTCAAAATGACATAAAACAAAAGAAAAGTTGCATCAGTCATAGTAAATGTAATAAACAAAAAAATGTAATGTAAGTAGAACAAAACTTTTAAAAATACTATAAACATGTATATTAGTTCCCCTCACTCAATGACAGTCCTTTATTTTTAATGGTATTCAGAACATAACAGGAATGAAAAATATAAGACAAGCACAAATTATAGTGGCATTCATTATAAACAACATTTATTATAAATGCCAAGCTTAAACAAATGTATTTAAAGTGAAATGAAAATGCACCATACAAATAAACTTGAGCTCTTGTATTTCTCTCATTTAGCACAAAACCAAAAGTGTTTTGTGTGATTGATGTTAAATGCACATTTTTTATTTATAAGTCACTTTAAAATACAAGTCACAGCCCATTTCAGATGATAAAACACGCAACTTATATTTCCAAAAATGCAGTATATTTTTTTAAAGGACCTTCTGAGGATGACTTCCTTGCTATTCCTTGCTCTAGACTGCAACAATAAAAAAATTAATCATTGCATGATAAATTGAAGTTGTTACTGTACTGCTCTTTCTCCTTGCAGAAAAAATCACCTTCACAAATGTCCCGTCACCTCAAGAGTTTACTGAAGGGGACAATGCCATTATAGTGTGTGACGTCATAAGTTCACCTCCACCCACTGTCCTCTGGAAATACAAAGGTGCAAAGATCCAGTTCGAAAAAGATGGTAAGTCAAAAGTTCCGCATTTTACGTGTAAAAAATGATGTGTTACATAAGAAGTGTGATTTGCTTTCCTTAACTCTGTTTGCGTTCATTATTAAATTGATGAGATCATTAGCGCAGCCTAATGCTGCTTTCTCAGAAATGCGGCACTTTATTAATCCTTGTGATAACAGATGAAAAAAGTGTTAAAACTGACACATTTGCATGTGATTTTAATACACAATTTCCTAGACATCTGTTCACCCTAGTTCTGTTCCACAGTCCGTTTCAGGACTTTGAGTAACAACCATCTCCAAATCCGAGGGATCAGAAAGACCGACGAGGGTGTCTATACTTGCGAGGGCCGCATCAAAGCCAGAGGAGAGGTTGACTTCCGAAGCATTAAAGTGGTTGTTAACGGTGAGCTGTTATTCATTTTACCTTACCTGTAGTGCTCTGTGTTTAGACATTTCAAAAGATCCTAGCAGAATTCAATCCCACTTTGACTCCAGAGCCGTTCCGTTGGCAGAGACTGATGGTCTCAAATGACAAATTATACAAATGCAATAAATTGTTTTCATTCCTTAGCTTTTTATTCTCATTAAAAATTAATAAACGTCTTTCAAATAGCACATTAAAGGATTAGTTAACTTCCAGAATAAACATATCCTCATAATTTATTCACCCCTATGTCATCCGAGATATTCATGTCTTTCTTTCTTCAGTCGAAAAGAGATTAAGGTTTTTGAGGATTTTTCTCCATATAGTGGACTTTAATGGGGATCCGCAGGTTGAAGATCCAAATTGCAGTTTCAGTGCAGCTTCAAAAGACTTCACACAATCCCAGCCAAGGAATAAGGGTCTTACCTCGTGAAACAGCCATTTTCTAAAAAGAAAACTAAAATTTATATACTTTTTAACCACAAATGCTTGTCTTGCACAAGCTTGACTTCACACATTACATCCCAGATAGCACATCGTCTGCAAGATGTCTTTTAAAGATCACTTGATCTGGAAAGCATCTGCTGTGTATGAACATCTGACAGACGTCCGCATGTCAGTGTCAGTTTTACATACATTCTAAATCATAAACGTCTTACAGACATCTATTTGACATCTCATAGGAAATGTCCTATAGATGTATTGCAGATGAGCAAACACTGTAAAAAAAATACGTCTTCCGGATGCAAATGTGGACGTCAAATAGACATCTCCGTGATGTATGTGTGCTATCAGGGTATATACCCCGACAGCACACGTACATCTGCAAGATGTCTGTTACAGATCACTTGATCTGGAAAGCATCTGCTGTGAATGAACATCTGACAGACATCTGCAATATGTCAGTTTTTAAAAAAAAACATTCTAAATCAATGTCTTACAGACATCTAATAGACATCTATTTGACATCTCATAGGAAACGTCCTATAGACGTATTGTAGATGAGTAAACATGCAAAAAAAGGTGATGTCTGTTAAAGATCACTTGATCTGGAAAGCATCTGCTGTGTACAAGCATCTTACAGATGTCTGAAAGATGTCAGTTTCACATACATTCTAAATCATAAACATATTAAAGACATCTAATAGACGTCTATTTGACATCTGATAGGAAACGTCCAATAGACGCATCGCAGATGAGCTATGTGTGCTATCAGGGTAGTGATGTTGGCGGAAATACCAACCCAGTGTTTACAAAGGGACCCTGATAGCACACATACATCCCGGAGACGTCTATTAGACGTCTGCATTTACATTTGGAGGACTATTTATTAGTGCTTGCTCATCTGCAGTACATCTATAGCAGGGGTGCTCAACCCTGGTCCTGGAGATCGACTTTCCTGTAGAGTTCAGCTCCAACCCTGACCAAACACACCTGAACCAGCTAATTAGGATCTCAAGGAGCTCTTGATAATTACAGACAGGTGTGTTTGATTAGGGTTGGAACTAAACTCTGCAGGAAAGTTGATCTTCAGGAACAAGGTTGGGCACCCCTGGTCTATTGGATGTTTCCTATCAGATGTCAAATAGACGTCTATTAGATGTCTTTAAGATGTTTATGATTTAGAATGTATGTAAAACTGACATCTGTCAGATGTTTGCACACAGCAGATGCTTTCCAGATCAAGTGATCTTTAACAGATATCTTGCAGACGTATGTGTGCTGTCTGGGGAACATGCAAAAAAAGTAAAACGCCCTTTACAAAGACGGTAAAACAATGATGTCGGAGGATTTTGAAGTTGTAAGAGAAAATGAGATGGAGTTTTCGCCTTTGAACTAGAGTACACAGACGAAGAACATTTCCAACATGATTATGTAATGCATCGAGCTAGTGCAAGATGAGCATTTGTGGTTAAAAAGTATATAGGTTTTAAAAGAAAATGACCGATCGTTTCGCTATATAAGACCATTATTCTGGGATCGTGTAGACCCCTTTGAAGCTGCATTGAAACTGCAATTTGGATCTTCAACCTGTTGATCCCCATTGAAGTCCACTATACTGAGAAAAATCCTGGAAATACTCTAATCTCTTTTTGACTGAAGAAAGAAAGACATAAACATCTTGGATGACATGGAGATTCTTTTTATTCTGAAAGTGAGCTAATCCTTTAATCACATTAAATTAGATTACCAAAGCCAAATTAGACATTTCTCTATTTGTCTTTTCAGTTTGCAAGCTAACAGCTTAGCCTACTAGCTTAGCATAGCGCTAACTGGTTAAAAAAAGCTCTTTTGATTTATCTAGAACAAGATATCACAATATTCAGCTGTGTATGTGATCAGCAGCTGTGTTGGTGTTGAGGTCGAGTATAAAGCTCAGTGTTTTGTGTTTTGAGGATCAGACGTTTTTTTGAAGTAGCTGTTGTCTAGCTGCTCCAGACATTTTTCCTCTCATCTCCTTTTGATTTCTTTTTTATTTGCGATGTCATTTCCTTTCCTGTGGTAAACCAGGTAATGTAATTTCACCTCTTATGTCTGCCTTTCTGTTTACTTGTTTTCTTGTTTGAGTTTAATTTGACTCCTTAGCGGGTTATCTTATGCTGTTGTTTAGTCTGCTTGAGCGACCACAGTGCAACAAAATACAGCACTTAATTTGTGAGTTCCTTTTTATCAAGAGAGGAGGAGGGAATATTTACTCAAAAATTGGTTATATCATCCATCGGCAGCCAGTTTGATTCCTTTCTCAGCGTGTGTCAGATTTGCTGCAGTGCCATTCTCTTTGTGAATGTGATCAAAGTGAACCTTTGAACAGTGTAACTGTCTTTTTCATCAAAATCCACAGTTATGAATGAGTAAAGATGTACTTTGAATAACTTGAGGCAACATCGTGCCATAATGGAGTCAAAAGTATTTGGGTTGTACTTTAGATACTTTTACTTTCTTTTTTTTCGTCCTTATTATATTAGTATTCAAGGAGGTTCACATCCTGGCATTTTCAATTTCTCTAAAGTGCTAATTTCTTGTTCTGCGACAGTTCTTCCCTGAAGGCAGCAAGTGTGTATACAACTTGATTTCTGATTAAATGTTAGATTATGTTTTATTAAAATTGATTTAGCTATGCATGTGTGAAATAAATATAATAAAAAAAAAACTATTTCTTATTTTGTAGGAAAACATTTTTTCCTATAATGGTACAATGTTGCTTTGGGGCAAAAACTGTTTAAAAAAAAATAAATAAAAAATAATTAAATAAAAAAATAATAATTTTGTCATTACTTACTCTCATGTCGTTCCAAACTTGTAAGACCTTTGTTCATCTTCAGAGCAGGAATTAAGATATTTTTGATGAAATCCAAGAGAAGCAGGGTCAGAAATCTCTCAGATTTCATCAAAAATATCTTAATTTCTGCTCTGAAGATGAACGAAGGTCTAACGGGTTTTGAACGACATGAGGGTGACTAATTAATAACAGAATTTTCATTTTTGGGTGAACTATCCCTTTAAGTGTTCTGGATGGTATGTAGCATAAAGGGTTAAGATTTTGAAGTTTTATTCGGCTCCACATATCAAACCTGCAATTTTCTTTTCTCCTCAGTTCTGCCCACTATACGAATTCGTCAAGCGGAAACAAACGCCACCGCTGACATGGGCTTCTCAACCCTGCTGGCTTGTGATGCTGACGGATTTCCTGAGCCGATGGTGACCTGGGCACGGTAAGCCAATATTCTTTCACAAAATCATCCAGTAGAATCAAAGCACTGCTGAAAGAGTGGTTTTGCTGCACCTCCTCAGTTGTGTATTTTAGATTAGGAATTTAAGGCGAGACGAAAAGGCCTCTGAATAAATGAAGAACTTTTTGTGGATGACATGGAATAGAAAAACACACCATTAGTACTTTTAAAGTGTGAGTCTCTCCTCAGCCGTCATCGTGTTCTCAGCGGGAGTGCGTACTCTCGCTGCTCGCGGAGGAGAGCGCGTGAGACACGAATCCCTCGGGATGATACAACACGCCTCAAGGATCTTTTGTTCGGTTGTGGAGTGGGGGTGGGTGGGTGAAGGAAGTGTTTATTTGTCTCAAAATAACTCAGGTCCTCTTCTCTGACAAGGGTTATGGTATATTTATTACCTGTTTGACCTTAAATCAAGAGATCACCACTGTGGTCAAGAATCCAATGAATTGAAGAGTGTCTGCACAAAGACCGCTAATAGAGGGGCAAATAGAAGTAGAATGAATGGTAGAGGTTTGCTTTATATGTCTTTTCTTTATGTTTTTTTTTTTTAAACCAGTAAAATCTCAGTAGGTGAATATTGAACAAAGGAGTGCATGGAAAAAAAAAACTATGTTGATTAAAAATATATTTAAAATAATATTTTGAGGTAGCAGGATCTAAAAGGACATTGAAATCCGCTGTTTAAACTTGTGCCTGGGGTATAAGGAGGAGAAATGATAAAGAAATAATAATAATAATAATAATAATAATGTCATTATTAAATACACATATTCAATATTTATTATTTTTATTCAGCTGTTATAAACAAAATGTATTACATGCAGTATTATTATATATTAGTCTTTATGAATTCAGTATTATTTATTTTAAAAATTATTTTTTTTATTATAAACTCTTCTTTCTTTCTTTCTTTCTTTCTTTCTTTCTTTCTTTCTTTCTTTCTTTCTTTCTTTCGGTATACTTATTATAAAAACTAAAATAGTAATAATAATTATTTAGTAGAATAAATTAATATAAGTTGTTGTTTTATTATTATTGTTATTATTATTATTATTATTATTATTATTATTAATAATAATAATAATAATAATAATAATTTTATTGTTGGTGTAATTTTAGACTCTTTTTTTCTTCATATATATATATATATATATATATATATATATATAAAACATAAAAAATAGAAATTTATTGTTGGTTTAATTTTAGTAATTTTTCTTTCTTTCTTTCTTTTTCTTTCTTTTCTTTCTAAACTCAGTTTAATATATTATAAGATTATATGTTATATAATTAATATATTTCCTTTTTTTCTTTCTTTCTTCATAAATTCAGTATAATTATAAAACTGATAAAAATATTATTATTATTATTATTATTATTATTATTATTATTATTACTATTATTATTAAAGATATATACAACTATAAAGTTTTTTTGTTTGTTTATTTTTAGTAATTTTCTTCTTTCTTTTTCTTTCTCTCTCACTTCATAAATTCAGTATAATTTATTATTAAACTGATATTATTATTATTATTATTATTATTATTATCAATAATCTGTTTATACTACTATAAACTGTCTTGGTATTTTTCTGTTTTCTTTTTAATGTTAGGTTATTTTTAGTAATTTTCCTTCTTATCGTATGTCTTTTTTATATTCAGTATCATTTATTTATAAAAAACAGTTATTATCATTATACTGCTGCCACTAATACTATTTAATGTAATCGTTTAGTGTACGTTTTATTATTATTATTATTATTATTATTATTATTATTAATAATCATCATCATCATCATCATCTAGTTATACTATTATATACTATTTTATTTATATATATATATATATATATATATATATATATATATATATATATATATATATATATATATATATATATAATTTTTTTTTTTATAAATGAAAATGTATATCGCATACTTTCGAAGGGGTGTCAGCATATTTTGGAGTTTGCAACATCAAAAAGTTTGAAAACCCCTGCTATAATCATCACTTTTCATAATTAGCTAATCGCTCCAACTATTTTTCCACTGAATTTTGCATGTCTAACAGAACAAGCTCTTTGAAGAGAAAATGTTGAGATTAGTCTTCCCCATTGCTGTATTGTTTCAATATGTTAGCACTTTCTTTCCTCTCAGGAACAACGTTCAACTGGAGAGTGGCGATAAATACAGCTTCAATGAAGACGGCTCTGAGATGACAATACTAGATGTGACAAAGCTGGACGAGGGAGATTACACATGCATTGCTAAGAACAAAGCTGGGGAGAGCGAACAAGAACTTAGCCTCAAAGTCTTTGGTAAGAATTCATGAGAGATGCAGTCTCACAGGAGTCTGGAGATTTGACAGCACTGTTGAAGTTGATATTGAAAATTCAGCACTAGCCAAAAAAAAAATAAAAAATTCAGTTTTATTCTGCAGAGAACAAAGTATAGCTGCATGAATATATTGTTTAATGCCTTAAAGAAATAGTCCACTTGACTCACTGTTTTCTTTCCTCTGTGAAAAATATTTTTAAAAGGTTTTACCTGGGAATTTTTTCTAAATACATTTTAAATTAAAACAAAAAAGGGAGATATTTATCCAAATGTTCACATTGCTCTATTCCATACATTGAATGTGAAATTCTTAATTGTAATCAATAAATTCAAATAGTAAGACACTATAGGGCTGTTACCAATCAAATGAAATTGGAATAAAAAACAATTGTATTTGCAATGCAGAGGTGGCACAGAATCTGCACCTGAAGTGGCATTTAGATGCATTTACACAGACTGTTTAATCCAGGACATGAATGCATTTAACCTGCATTTAAAAAAGGATAATTAATATTTTTAAGTTAAAAAATAAATAAAAATAAAATAACTTTGCTGATATTTGAAATTATTTTTGGGAAAATATTAGGGATGTAACAATATAAAAATATCACGATATGATAATATCACAATATTTAGTCCACAATACAATATTTATTGTGATTGTTATTCTATCTAATGCACTTTGAGAGTTCAAAATTAAGAGCTCCAACCCATGTTCTTAACTAAAAATTCAGAATTTTTTTTTTATTTTTATTTGTGATGTACTGTCTCAGTCTAAATTATGTTCACAGTGGTGTTTTAGGAAGCCAAACAAATTTGAATATTATAATAATAATAATAATAATAACAACAATGACAAATATAGCAGCAAGCAGCAATTACGGGGCCAAGCTCTACAGAGGCAAAATGAGGCGCTAAGCATGGCATGGAGTGTCAGACCATCTGAAACAAAGAATTAAACCATTTTAGGATTATTTTAGTCAAAATTGGTGAAAGATTATAGAAACAACCACTTGTACAATTATTTAATGGGTTATCTCTTTTGACCAATAGGTGGTGCTGTTCAAAATTGATGTGGTATGGTCAGTGTAACAAAACAATTGCTTATACAAAGTTTGGTGTCAATATATCAAAGCTTCATAGAGATACAGCCTCAGACGTAGTCTGGCATCATGTCTCACTATTCAAAAAACGGTCATTTTTATCAACATGAAATCTATAACATTTTGTCAGCACAGTCTGAAGATGATCTGATTCGATTTTGGTGAAAATTTCACCAACGGTCAAGAAAGAGTTTGAAAAAGTAGGTTTTCAAGATAAACAAAAATGGCGGACAGGAAGTTCAGCCCAAAATGGCATAATTGATATCTATGTTGTCGGCATGACCAAGTAATTAGCAATTTTGGAAATTTCAAAATTAATGGTTAATGAATGGTTTACTGCTCTTGACCAATGGTCAGTGAGAGGTGGCAATGGCACATAAAAAATTTGGCGTCAATATGTCAAAGCTTTGCAGAGATACAGCCTCAGATGCAGTGTGGCATTTTTCCAGCAAATTAGTTGATGCGCTAAATGAAAACTGTTTCATACTGTACACTGCCCTCCTAAAGTTTGGAAACACCCCTGGCAAGTGTGGTTTTGGACAATATCAGCATAAATCCTTTTTTGGTGCAAATACATTTAACTTGACATTATCATTGAAGACCTGCAATAATAATTTTCATTTTGATTACATAATAATGGCAATATATACCCCTTTGCCAGCTGTGATGCCTGGTTACTGGTTTAAACTTGGCCCAGGTTTTTAAAAGATTTTTGGGTCAGCACACCTAATAGCTTCAACAATTGATTGTCAGTTAAGTTTAAAATACATTGAATTTAGGCCCAGATTATGCAGAGCTGTAATAGCTGCTAATGGTGGATATTTTGATGAATTGAAAATTAAATTTTTTTTTCTATTAAACTGTTTATGTAGTAACATATGTTTTCGTAGTTTGTGTTGTCACTTATCAGTGCAAAATTATCACAAATTAAAAAGGATTCATGCCAATATTGTCCCAAATCCCACTTTTCTAGGACATTTCCAAACTTTTGGAGGGCAGTGTACATCGACACAAAATTATTTTTTTTTTGTCAGCATGGTCTGAAGATGATCCGAGTCAAATTTGGTGAAAATCAGAGTAACGGTCTAGGAGGAGTTTGAAAAAGTAGGTTTTCAACATTAATCAAAATGGCGGATAAGAAGTTCATCCATTTATGGCATAATTGGTATTGAAGTTCTTGGGATGATGCCCAAAATGGCTGAGATGGGAAAATTGGGTATGGTTCGAGTTTTGTGATTTTTGGTAAACCCATTGAGAAGTTATAAGCAAAAATAGCCATTTTTCACGTCTTCTGACCACTAGGTGGCACTGTGCCAAAACATTTCCGGTAGCCTCAGGTCATGCTTGTTACAACGCATGCCAAGTTTGGTCTCAATACTCTGAACCGCTGCGGAGATGTAGCCTCACATCCATTTTTGTGTGCTTTTCGTCAAATTCGTTTGCGTGTTATTCGCGGACGGTTTGACTAATCAACTTGAATTCCTTTTTGCCAGCATGGTCTGAAGAAAAAGCTGAACCAATTTTGGTCAAAATCAGACACACAGTCTAGGACAAGTTTGAAAAAGTAGGTTTTACGAACTATTAAAAATGCAGAAACCCGCCTAAAACTTACGAATTGAACGAATTTAGACCTTGGTTTAAAAGCTATTAGCATAAACATGATTGAGACAGTGGACAAGTGGTGGTGCTAGAGAGTTTGAGTTAGAGACTCCAAATTTGCTATGTTGACAGTTCAGAATGTCCTCTATCAGTTTGCCAAATTTCGTAACTTTCCCGCAAGTGGTTCTAAGGGCTGCCATAGACTTCCAGAGCGGAATAATTAATAATAATAATAGGAACGCCAACGTATAAAATAGGTGCCATTGCACCTTCAGTGCTTGGCCACTAATAAGTTGCTCTGAAATCTCATTCACACTTCTGTAAGTCCAAAAATTGGACAAGAGACATGAAAATTTAAGCATCAAAACTTGTCTTTGCATGCCATATTTAAATTATCATTCTGCAATCTAATTTTGTGTTCAACAAAATGGGTTTGAAACTTAATTTGATTGAGTAAACAATGACAGAATGTAATTTTGGAGTGATCTAACCATTAAATGTGTCCTCTCAGTGCAACCCAAAATCACATATCTGGAAAGCCAGACTACCACAGAAATGGACGAACAGGTCACGTTAACATGCGAAGCCACCGGAGACCCCACACCCACCATCACGTGGAGCTTCGGCACCCGGGTCTTCACCGAGGGAGAGCAGGTAACCCCAAACGCACAGGCACGGAGACTCCTCACTGGTTAGTTAGAAGTTGGACCATGAGCTAGGAGAGAAGCATGTTGATCATGGTCGTACAGAAAGACAGGCAGCAGCTAGTTCAATGATGGAGTCGTGGTGCAACTGCCTCTGGCTGTTTCATGCATACGATTCTTTTTGTCTGCAGGAGCACCAAAAGAGGATTTATCAGGTATGAGATCAGAAGGTCAGGTATAGTAATGGGCCACTTAGATCTGTTTCATAATCCTTTTTTTTTTCCAAAAATGGCTCTGATGTTGACTTTTGCTAATCGGCCGTCTGGTGTTTCGATTTCCTTAAGTCCGTGATACTATCTGCAGTTGTTGATATGTGAAAAAAGACTTGCATGGTGGTGAAATTGCAGTACTATTGCAACAGTTCCTGACAGGAAAAGTGATGATGGATGAGCTCTAAAAATTGCTTTACATTTGCTCTGTTCCACAACCTAGCGAGCTGCCTAGAGAGGCTGCTTGGCGAAGCACCATAGGCGCTAAGGCTGCTCCGATCGCTGGCTAAATGAATTATGCTGCTGCCTTACATACCTTGTTTTAACCTGATTCTAAGGCAGATCCACATTTGCTCTTTGCAGAGAAGGCAAATCTAGAATGTATTACAGTGAGCTCAGAGAAAAATGAATCTAAGGTGGCGAAATAAAGAAAATGTAATTTTATTTATTTATTTTTAAATCAGGTTTAATGTACTGATTAAAAAAAAAGTTCACTAGAGCTTAACATTGATTATTTTAATCAATATTTTTGTATGCTTGTTAAAGTATTGTACCGTATTGCATCTAATTCAGTTTTTTTTATTCATTCATTCATTCATTTTTTAATATTTTTTTTTACAATTTGTATAATTTCTAAATATATTTATATTTTATTAATTAATTTATTTAATTTATGTATTTATGTATTTATTTATTTCAGTTTTATTTTTATTTAAATGTCCAGTTATATTTGAATTTCCGTTTATTTATTTTGTTTTATTTTTATATATTTTATACTATTTATTTCCATTTGATATATTTATTTGTTTGTTTCACTTGTTGTTGTTTTAATTTTTTATTATTTCTTATACTATTTATTTATTTTTTAATTCAGTTTTTTATGTATCGTTCATTTATTTTTATTTTTTTTCATTTTTATCATTTTTATATTATTTATTTCCTATTTATTTATTTATGTCAGTTTTTATTTTACTTTTTTTTATTACTTTTTATACTAATTTCCATTAGTTTATGTATTTGTTTGTTTATTTATTCATTCATTTATTTATTTATTTCTGTTTTATTTTTATATTACTTTTTTTTTTTATTTAGTTTATTATTGTTATTATTGTTGTTGTTGTTGTTGTTATTATTATTATTATTATTATTATTATATTATTATTTATTTCTATTGTATTAGTTTGTTTCAGTTTTATGTGTTTTGTTTTTATTTTTATTTATTTCTTTAAATTTGAGATTTGGTTCAGTCAGTTGCCAGGGTAATATTTATATTTTAATTGTATTTTTATTTATAGTTAATTATTATTTTACTATTAAATGAAAATCCACTGACCTGCTCTTCGTGCCACATTCCAGTGCATCTTAAAAATATTTTATTAAATTGTGCTGGTTGAAATTCCCTTAGGATATTATATTATTATGCCTAAATTAAATTAAATTAAGAAATAATAATAATAAATTAATGAATTAAAATAAGGATATTATATTATTCTATAGATTAATGAATGAATGAATGAATAAATTAATTACTTAATTTAATTAATTCATTTTGTCGCAAGCTTCAAAAACCTGATATGGATTTTTAAATCACTCTTTTATACTTTTTCAACTTGTTACTCACCATGAAAGGAAGCATTCTGAAGGCATGTTGTTAAAACAAAAACCGACCAACCAATATCAATTACCACAATTGTTTTGTTTGTTTGCTTTTAATTAAGGATAATAACCCTGTTTATGCATTTTAACGATGGTTAAGCAGCCTGCTTAGTTTTGAAACAGAGCTTTTGTCCTCTATCCTCGAGGTATATCAGAAATACAGAATGTCTAGTTTGAAGCCTCGAAAATAAGCTCAATTTTGTTTGTGCCGAGTCACTGTCATCACAGGGTTCCTGAAGGAGCACATTTTATATAAGCTCTTTGTTGGAGTGCTTTGTCATTTCCTGTGTGTCGTCTTGTCCAGTCTTGCTCATCTCATGTGGGTGTTGGGTTGTCATGATTGCCAGCATCTCTTCACTGGCCTGTGCAGATCACCATGTTTTTCTTCATGGTTACAAAAATGATTAGCAGGTTACTTTGGCTGTAAAACGTTTTATTTGTCTGCATCTGATATGACCAGCTGTCACTGTTGATTGTCTTTCAGGCAAAATGAAATCAAATTTGACTTTATTTACTTTAATACACATTCCTGAGCATGATTTATCAGCGCATGTTATACCAGAGGGGGAAAATTCATCAAAATGTAATAACTTACTCTGCTTAAAAGTGTTAGTTAGTTATTATTTTGTCCGTCAGGAAAATATAAATCAATAAGCAAATAGCTATAAGGCTGGTAGAAGCAAACAGTGATGAACTACTGTATATACCACAACTTATAGTATTTTCAAAAATGAATTGTCTTGATTGTCTTTCAGTCAACATGAAATAGAAACTGATCATATTTACATCATATTGATCATGTTAACACGTTCAAGGTTTTGTTGTGTATGATTCATCAGAACATGTTATTCCAGAGGGGAGAAAAAGTATCAAAATAAAGTTGATTGACAGTTTTTTTTTCTTTGTTTATTTTATTAATTTTGTTCTCCATCTGGAAAATTGAAATATAAATAAATAATCGAATACAGCAGCTGTCAGGCTTTGAGCGTGTTAACATGCACAACCAAACAGTGATGTACTGCATGCACAACAACAACATAATATTTCACAACTTTCAGGGTAAATCAAATCCCATTCTATGTATTTTTTCTTCTTGCAATTTAGTAAAAGTCAAAATTGTGATATATACACTCAGAATACTGAGGAAAAAAAATCCTAATTGTGAGATATAAACTCAGAATTCTATTGAAGCCCGTTTCTGCTACTGAAAAAAAAAGGTAATGGCGAGTTTTTATCTCACAATTCAGAACTTTTATCTCACAGCTGCGAGTTTACATCTCGTAATTCAGAATTTTTTTTTTTTGTCAGAATGCAAGAAAAAAAGGTCATAATTGTGAGATACAAACTTGAGGAAAAAAACTTTATAACTCACAATTTTGAGTTTATATCATGCAGTTCTAAGAAAAAAGTCAGATTTGCGAGCTTGTATTACGCAATTCTAAAAAAAAAGTCACAATTGTGAGATGTGAACTCACAAATCTAAGAAAAATCATACTTGTTTATATCTCACAATTTTGACTTTATTTCTTAAAAAAGCCAAAATTGTGAGATACAAACACATTTATGTGGAAAAAAGGCTTTATAACTCATAATTGTGAGTTTATATCATGCAGTTCTGAGAAGAAAAAACAACACATTTGCAGGTTTGTATCACGCAATTCTGAGACGAAAAGTCACAATTACGAGATATAAACTCAGAATTCTGAGAAAAGTCAGACTTGAGTTTCTATTTAGAAATTTTGACTTTATTTCTCAGAATTGCGAGTTTATATCTCACAATTCTGAGAAAAAAGCCAAAACTGCGAGATACAAACACATTTATGTGGAAAAAATAACTCACAATTGCAAGTTTATATCATGCAGTTCTGGCAGTTCTGAGAAAAAAGTCAGATTTGTTAGAAAAAGTCGGAATTGCAAGATATAAACTCGGAATTGCGATATATAAGCTTGGAAATTTTGAGAAAAAGATGTTTGTGTGGAAAAAAGATTTTATAACTTTCAATTGTGAGTTTATATCATGCAGTTCTGACAAAAAAAAAAGTCAGAATTGTTAGAAAAAAGTCAGAATTGCAAGATATAAACCCGGAATAGTAAGATATAAGCTCGGAACTGTGAGAAAAAGACATTTGTGTGGAAAAAAGACTATAACTCATAACCGCGAGTTTATATTATCCAGTTCTGAGAAAAAAGTCAGAATTGTTAGAAAAAAGTTGGAATTGCAAGATATAAACTCGGAATAGCAAGGTGTTAGCTCGGAATTGTGAAAAGAAGACATTTGTGTGGAAAAAAGACTTTATAACTCACAATTGCATGTTTATATCATGCAGTTCTAAGAAAAAAGTCAGAATTGTTAGAAAAAAAGTCAGAATTGCAAGATATAAACTTGGAATTGCAAGATATAAGCACGGAATTGTGAGAAAAAGACATTTGTGTGGAAAAAAGACCTTATAACTCATAACTGCGAGTTTATATCATGCAGTTCTGAGAAAAAAAGTCAGAATTGTTAGAAAAAAGTGAGAATTGCAAGATATAAACTCGAAACTGAGGAAAAAAAAACATTTGTGGGGAAAAAAGACTTACTCGCAATAGCATATGACATGGATTTCTGAGAAAAAGTGAGAATTGAGAAACAAAACATTTGTGTGGAAAAAAAAGACTCAATAACTCACAGTTGTGAGTTTAAATCACGCAGTTCTAAGAAAAAAAAAGTCACAATTACGAGAAAAAAGTCAGAATTACGAGATATAAACTTGAAATTGCGAGAAAAAAACATTTGTGTGGAAAAAAAAAAGTTTATATCATGCAGTTCTGAGAAAAAAAGTCAGAATTGCGAGATATAAACTCGCAATTGTGAGAAAAAAAGTCAGAATTGTGAGATACAAACACATTTGTGCTGAAAAAAGACTTCATAAAGAAATTACAAAATCAGATTTGCAAGTTTGCATTATGCAATTCTGAGAAAAAAACGTCAACTGCAAAATGTAAACTTACAATTCTGAGAAAATTCCGATTTGTGAGTTTGTATCTCGCAATTTTGACTTTTTCTCAGAATTGTGAATTTATATTTTGCAAATCTGACTTTCTAACTCGCAGTTGAGAGTCAGAATTGTGAGATAAAAGTCAACTACCTTTTGTTTATTTTTTTATTCAGTGGCAGAAACTGGCTTCTGTAGATTTTCGAAGAAAAAAAGCCATTGAATGCTTTTTCCTCACAATTCTGATTTTACATCTTCGAGTTCTGTTTTTTGTTACTGCCACAGAGTTAAAAAATAAAATAGGTAATTGTGACTTTAACAATCTCAGAATTATCACTTTTATTCTCATAGTTTATATGTCACAATTCAGTTTTCTTCTGAGAATTGTGAGTATGTTTCTAGAGTTGCAATTCACAATTACTTCTTCTTATTATTATTTGTTAATCTTGTGGCAGAAATAAGCTTTTTTTGAAATGTCACATTAGTGAAGTTAAATTCAATCGGCGTTTCATGCTGTACCTATGCAGTTTGGTAAAGACAATCAACAGTTAGTGTTTCTAATAGTCACTTGTGAAAAGCAATTTGCCGTAACACTGCTAATTATTTTGAATGTGTGACTTTGCTGTTCCAACAGTGCTATACAGAACATCACATGCTTGAAGTGGGATTTTTTTTAATTTCTTGGTTACACAACTTTCCCCCCTTCACAAGAATATTTTACTGGGTGCTTCAGATGAGGAATGCTTTTTTTAATAACTCAATGTCATGGCTACCATTTCTTTCGCTGAAGGATGTGGGAAGCATTTATTGAAAATATTTACTAGAGCTTTAGATCTTCTTACTCTGCATGTTTCTACCTTCTCCGTGCCCTCTTTTACACAGCTGTGTCATGTATTACACCTGCGTTCATATGTGCATGGAAATCCTTCAGTGTCTTGAGTTTCCTGTCGTTTTAAAATGAATGTTTTCTCCCTCGGAAAGACCCAGCTCGTATCTTATCTTCTGATTGTAATAGTTGGGTCAATAAAAAATGAGTTGAGGACTGTCGTATATTGCAGTCTCTGAGCCACTTACCAAGGTGCCAGACAAATGAGCGGGTCATAAAAATGGCAGGGTAGGAGCGCCGCAGGGCGATAAAGAATTGGCCACGGACCACAGCTTATCACAATCCGGTTGAAAGACAAGAGGAGAATTCAACCTCTGAACAAGGGCCAATACATCAGCCACTTTTTCTCTTGTCTTGTCTCAGTTGCGCCTTCCTTTCTGGGTCTCCTTTGAGAAATCTGAAGAGCACATTAAAGGGACGGCGAACCAGAAATGAAACTTCTGTCACACTCACCCATGTGTTGTTCCAAGCCTGTATGAGTTTCTGTTTTGGGGTAGAATTCAAACTAGATACTTAGCCGACCACTCAAGCTGCGTACAGTGAAACGCTGCAAATAACGTTTTTTTTTTTAATGTAATACTTTTCCCCATTTTAAACTAAAGCAATAAGCCCAAGAAGCCAGGTTTGCAGTGAATTTATAACAGCTAAGGGGGCGTTGTTAGGCACGACACGAAGCATTGTAAACCATGGCTTCACGGGGCTTATTGCTTTTATAAAACAGTTATTCCATATACGTAGTAAGGTTTCACAAAATAAAACAGCAAATAAAGTGTAATGATATAAACAAAAACAGTATTCTTCCACCATACAATGTAATTCCTCAGAAAAATTGTGGTTGTAGCAAAGTGGTTGCCAAGCAACACACAAACATAAACAAAGGTGTATGTCTGTAGAGTATTTTACAACAGCTTTACATGCGGCTCAACCAATTAGAATCAAGGACCGGAACTACCCGTTTTATAAACAAAATGTAACAAGATTTGAGATGTAAGCTTAAAACAATAATAATATTTTTATTCATCAAGGATGTATTTTGATTGACGGTAAAGACATTGTTATAAAAGATTTCTATTTCAAATATACAAGAAGTATTGCAGTTTCCACAAAAATGTTAAATGTTAACGGCTGTTTTTTTTTTTTTTTTAATTATATATGAATTGTATATTATCAAATAATGTCATGTATATTATAAATAATATATAATTATATATTATATATGAGTACATTAACACATTAACATGATCTCTAGAACTGCTCTGAGAGTCACTTCATGAGCATTTTATAGTTACTTTTGAGAAAAACTATCATCGTATCAGTAATAATAATAATAATATAATATTATTAAAATATAATAATAATATTTTTTAATAATTAATAAAACTTTTGATTATTAAAATGGAATAAAACCATTAAAATGGAATTCAGAAAAACATTTATGCTTTTTGATTAATAAAATTTAATTTAACATTAAAAACAGAGTCTAGAAAAATTAAAATGTAAAAAAGGGAATCCAGAAAAATGTAAATAAAAAAGTTTGAAATGGTGTGTGTGTGTGTGTGTGTATATATATATATATATATATATATATATACACATACATACATACATACATACATGTGTATGTGTGTGTGTGTGTGTATACAGTACTATGCAAAAGTCTTAGGCCACTAGTATTTTCATCAGCTAAAAAATGATTTAAAGTCAGTTAAAGTCGGTCTTTTGCTGTAGTGTGTCAGTAGGAAATATCAGTTTACATTTCTAAACATTCATTTTGCCATTAATTATAATAATCCAGTAAGATTTTTGTATGGAGCACAGGCTGTTGTTAGACTCCTTGTGCAAACAAAGATCTGATCTCTCCATCATTCAATCCAGTCTGTCTTAAGAAACAGAAAAAACGGAGACAGACTAAATCCAGAAGAACTGTGGCAACATCTCCAAGATGCTTTAAGAGACCTACACCTACAAAGCTACAGTACTGTTAAAATTTTTAGACAGTTAGGCACATAAAATCAGGATGCTGTCAAAAACAATGTCATAAATAGATTTTGTTTATCAGTAAACTTCTATTAACTAAAATAAATAAGCATTTGATGTGACCATCCTTTGCGTTTAAAGCAGCTTTTGCCCTGTGTGCACTTGTGCAGAGTTTTTCAGGTAGCTTTGCAGGTAGGCTACTTGAAACATCTTGGAGATGTTGCCACAGTTCTTCTAGATTTAGTCTGTCTCAGTTTTTCTGTTTTTTCATGTCATTCCAGAGACAGACAGGATGATGGTGAGATCAGATCTCTGTGTGGAGCACTGGCTGTTGTCAGACTCCTTGTGCAAACAAAAATCTCACTAGATTATTACAATTAATGGCAAACAGAATGTTTGGAAATGTAAACCGATATTTTTTACTGACACACTACAGCAAAAGATAGAAATAACTTTGTGATACTAGTGGCCTAAAACTTTTGCACAGTACTGCATGTATGTATGTATGTATATTAGTATATTAGAATAAATTACAGTTTAAAAATATATTCAAACAGTTATTTTAAATTGTAACATTTGCCAAAATTTCAGTTATTCCTCTATTTTTAATAAAATAAATGCATCTTCGGTTAGCATAATAGACATCTTCAAGAAAAAAAAAATAAAAATCTGTGTTTATTTATTTAAATTTCTTTCACCATCTGCTTTTTTGTATGAAAAGAACAGCTTGGATACAACAGTTATATATTACATGTGTCCCACAACAAAATAAAGAAAGTTATATGGGTTTGGAATGACATGAGAATGAGAAAATAATCAGAATAAATATTGGATGAACTGTCCCTATAACATAAATCAAGTAGTATTAAAATGGACACAGAGTGTAATAAGATCACACATTATTAGAGTATAAATAGCTTGAGATGGTTGTACATTTTATTCCTAAACCCCACAGACACACTCCAGAGAGAGCAGGGCATGTGTAGGGCAGCTCTTGTTTTCAGACACAATGCTCCTTCAGATGAGTGCCCTATGCTAGTGCCGTCATTGATAGCTTTGTCCGTTCGTGCCAGTGACCCCACAGCCCGTGAAAAGCCACCTATTCCCTGAGCTTGGTAAACAGCGTTTCCTGGCAGACTGTAGCTGATCTGATGAAACTGAGATATGGACACCGTCCCTCCCATGGTAGTTCCACTAGAGCGTACGATTTTCACAGCAACCGTGTTGATGTTTTTTATCCTGCAAGAGGGAATAGATTAAAGCAATCTTTCAGGTTAAACAACTTTTGCGCTCTCGTCAGTGTCTGTGACACGTTGTTAATTATTACATTTCTGATGAAAGATTTTGAAAACTATAAGAAATATATTCAAAGAGTTCATTTCAAATGAGAAATCAATTTCGCTTTGATCTGATGAGATTAAAGAATTCATTGTACAATGAAAATACTTTAAGAATTTAAAACTTCTTGAAATGTCTTGTTATGAAATCTTCAGGTTTCTGGCATTGCATTTGCGCTGTCCAATCATTTTAATTTAATGAGAAAGCAGAATAGATGCTATTGTTTCCTTGCTATCAACAAAACACTAATTGTAAGAGTAAAATCAGCAGCAGAAAACTTGTGCTGTGTCTGGCTGTGGAGCAGCTGCTGCTCTGCATGTCCTCCCAAACAAATTAAGTGAACGGTGTGGAATAGAAACAGAGTTCCAAGACTTAGCTTGAAGCGTTTTTTTGTTCTCCCAAAGTCAGAGTAGTAATGTTTTCTCTTGCCTAAAGTATTCCCTGTTAACGCTCCATCACAAATATGAAAGGCATAACAGGTTACCAGTCAAAAATGTTAGTAGTGTTAAAGGAGTCATGAACTTTTGAGCCTTCATGAGCCTTTTTTTTATTACTTTTACATCAAAAATCATAATACACTAAAGACAGACTATTTTCTGTCCCGTTTTTAAGTCCGCTCATCAGAACGCTCTGTTTGAATAGGGCTCTACACTTTTCTTTTTAGGAGCACTTGTGCCAAAGCAAAATTTCAGGAGCACCTTCTAATCAGTAATCAAAAAAATCGCATTACGAAGTGATATTTGACTCCTTAAAGTGATTTTCGGGGGAATTTTATTTTTACCTTTGTAATGGCATTTTTCTAACTTCATTAAAAGTATGTCATCTTTTATGTCAGTTTTTTTTTTTTTTTTTATTATATTTTTAATGATATTTGCTTTTTAAAATTTCTAATTAAAACAACATAATAAGAATAAGTAGAATAAGTAACCAATCCAATGAAATCAGTATTAACTTAATTTCGTATAACTTAATCAGTATTAAGTTAAGTTATACTACAGAGGTGGAGCAGAAGAACGCAAAAGTGGCTAAATCTGCCAGTAGGTGGCGGCAAGCCACTGATTTAATTACTGAATCATTCGTTCGTTTGATTCGTTCAAACGAACGGATGATTCATTCAGGAGTAAAGCAAGTGACTGTCTGTATAAATGGGAAATTGAATCAACTCACTAGATTCATTTAAAAATGCACGTTCATTCATAAACGAAACACCACTGTTTGAATGGAGTTGTGCAGCGGCTCAGTTGTGTCTTGTTTCAAACTATTTTTTTAAGACAAAATAGAGCGAAATCGAATGCGCAAATGCGACTGAAATGGTCGCACTGTAGAGCCCTGATAGGCATGGCAGATTGTAGACTCGGAAGTAAATGCCCACGCTGCTATGATTGGCTAATAGTTGTGCAAGTTTGACATCCTATATTCTTCATAGGTGGACGCTGCTGTGAGTACTCAGTACATATCAAACATTCTGTAATAACAGCCAAAGCAATAGTGACCACGTAATAAAAACAGTTACTCTCACTTGTGTGGTTTGACATTACTCTCAGATCCAATATAGTCGGCACACCATCGTCTTTTAGTTTCAGTCTTTCTGAAAATCCTGCGTTGAATTGTTCTTTGTAAATGAATCCGCGGTAAAATGAAGTGAAACAAATTCATATTGAATCTGGAACTTAATTAAAAATAGTTAAAAAATAATTCCTCTTTTCTAATGTTGGGATCAGAAGAAAGACAATGCGAAGATTGTGTTTCCCCCACATGCGTGAATCAGTGGGCGGGGCTAAACAATAAGTGTTGTAAAAACAGGCGTTGATCTTTTTCTGTGGAGGCGGGGTTTAGCCACACTATTACATCATATAGTCGCACATTCCACAACCTGTTGTTTGGCAGATTGGCTTTAAAGCTGTTTTTAGACTAACAAAGAAGCTTTGAGTTCTGAAACTTACGGGATATTTTTATAGTTCAATGACCTCTTATATGTCAAAAGATCAAAGCAATTTTGATTTCATAGTTCATGACCCCTTTGATGTCTGCAGTCACAAAGGAAAGACAATGGCCAGTATTATCCCAGAGAAAACTATCAAAAATATAATTTGATCAATTCATGAAACAGTATCAATGCCCCCTCACTATTGCATGTTTTGAGTGTTTTGACAACGTAATAAAAATAAAACGGTCATTTCCACCATTATGAAATAATTTACTTACCGTTTGTGATGCAGCTGCAGTCAGATCTAGTACTGCTTAATCTTTAAACATGAACTCTTTGTGAACTCTCCATGACACTGTGCCCCATTTACAAACAAAATACTTCAATCAATCCTCTGACACATTCCCGTATGTCATTAAAAATAAACAATCCACTTGTTCCTTACGCTGGGATCCTTCTGATATTTGTACAAAGATGCAAACAAGCTGTTTAAACCAAACGCATCAAAGCGAACGTTCTTTAACTTCATTTGTTGCATTGACGACAGACTCAAGCGCATGGACTGTGTCAGAAAGTAAATTTAGTGTAGATAAGATAACGGCAGTGGTTGTAATTTCTGTTTGCTTTTAATGAGACATGACACAACACTCGCATTTAGCATGATCAAGTCAGCCGTTAGTGACTGAATGCCAGTGGGCGGGGCCTATGTTGATGTCTTGCTCTTGAGGCGGAGTTTATGCAAATGACTGGGACTAGCTGGCATCACCTTGTTCCATAGAATCCAAAACGAGAATAAAATTAAATAAATGCTTTGTTTATAATGGGAAGGAAGGCTTAAGCTATGAAACTTGCAGGATGTTTTAATGGTTTGAAGACCTCTTATATGCCAGAAGATCAAGGCAAATTTGATTTCTCATGTCATCACCCCTTTAAATTGATCACAAGAATCAGTAAAGACATTTAGAATGTTACAAAAGATTTCTATTCCAAATACATCTGTTCTTTTGAACTTTCTGTTTATCAAAAATGTTGAAAAAATGTATCACTGTTTCCACAAAAAAAAAAAACATTAAAGCAATAGTTCACCCAAAAATGTAAATTAGCTGTTAATTAATCCACCCTCAGGTCATCCAAAATGTAAGTAACTTTATTTTTTCAGTAGCTCATTAAAGGTCATTTTTAGTTGGTGATTCATTAAATTTCTATTTTAGAAACTGTTTCTATTTTTGAAACGCAGCAGCTACAAACTATGACAATGATAATCTTAGCTACAAATTTTGTGCTTGATTCAATGTGACAAGTGTCTAATGTGAGTTTGAATATCATATTGTGTGACATTTATAGCCATATCGCAAGCCAAAACACATAGGTTACTTCAGATCTTGAAAATAAATGTAGGTTAAACGTAGGTTAAAACTGCTAAATCAATGCAAACAAGTGTTTTCCATGACAAAGATGCGATCAGTGATGATATACACTACCGTTCAAAAGTTTGGGGTCAGTAAGACTTAAAATAATGTTTGTTTGTTTTTTAACATACTTTAAAATAGAATTTATTCCTGTGATGAAAAGCTGAATTTTTATCAGCTGTTACTCCAGTCTTAAGTGTCACATGATCTTTCAGAAATCATTCTAATATGCGGATTTATTATTAGAATGATCAATGTTGGATAATATCAACAGTTGTGCTGCCAAATATTTTTTAGAACCCTGTATTTTTTTTTTTTTCAGGATTCTTTCATGAATAACAAGTTTAAAAAGTACAGTGTTTATTCAAAATATAAATATTTTATAACAATGTCAATTATTTATTATTAACTTTTAATAAACTTTTAATTATTAACTTACTACGTCCTTGGGGAATAAAAGTATTAATTTCTTAAAAAAAAAAAAAATAGGAAATAGTTATTTTAAACTGTAATAATATCTACAATATTATGTTTTTTTTTTTTTTTTTTTTCAGTCTGATCTTATTTTTTTGGGCAGAATTATGTTAAAAACATGAAAAACCTGTACTAACAGTGAATCCCAGTGGAAAAAAAAAATTAATAATTAAAAAACAAAAAAGAAAAGTATGCTATGACCCCATTAAGAAATTAATGAATTTTGACAAAGGCACTTTCATACCTTCATCCCATGTGTGCTCCAGCCTCCTTCACTGCACCGCACGAAACTTTTCTTCATGTAGTTTTACGTTTTATAATTAACACTGATAGTTCACTCCTCAGTAACTCTTGTTTGAATAAGCTGCCAAGTTCTAGATATGCTTTACACATATATGGATTTGTTCTCCATTCATAAAGTAATCATCACAGATTCACTGTGTGCATTTGAGAGATCAGAGCAGGCCTGAAGCGTTGGGCACCTGATGTAATCAGAATAATCATCCTGTAATAATGTCAACAATAACCTGAACATTTCATTTAAATAAGCAGCTTGTTCATTTTGTTCTGGTACTTTATCAGGCTTGAAAATATCATTCAAGCATTCGTCATTAGCCTAGGGCTTGAGTTTATACTAAGATATTAACTTTAATTAGTAGCAATTAGACGGCGTTGCAGAATAAAAGGCATTGATCATAACTGTTTATCCCGCCCGGGTCTCCGGGGAGGTAGTTAGCCAAATGAAAGCTGCAAGACTAGCAGACTCAGCCTGCTGTCATCATAACAACCCTGCAAGGGTTTCGCTTTTTTCTGATGCTCTTGCAAAATGACTCGTGCTGTTCGACTCTTGGCTTTTTTGTTGTTGCAAGCACAGTAAAGAGACACATTGTTGTGCTCAAGTGCACTAACACTGCGCAGACCATTTCAGGCATTGTTCGATTAGCGCCTGTTGCTCGCCGTGTGTTTTGTCTGGTGATAATCTCAATGTGTTGTAGCATGTCAAGTGGTTTCCTGTCCGTTGCATTGTTGCTAAGCATGTGCACGCTCAGCCTCCACGTGAAGTGAGAAAGGAAAGTGCTTTTTTTCATAGGGAAAGTGCTTGCATGAAGTATTTATCTGTGTGGTCTGAGTATTTACCGTGTCAGTGTGTACAAAAGCTAAAGGGTAGTAATGTGTAGGGGTAAATAAGACACAAAGTTGTACCTTTTTAGCTTTTGTACCATTGGGTGTCATTTCAGTGACAGTTTTGTACCTTTTTCTGGGTGTAGAAGTGTAGTGGTCCTGTTCTCTGCAAATTGTAAAGGAAGTCATTACTTGTAGCTTACTTAATCTTGTTATTAAAGTGACAGTTCACACATAAATGAAAGTTACACCATGGTTTATTCAGCCTCAAGCCATCCTAGGTATATATGTCATTCTTCTTTCAAATAAATGCAGTTGGAGTTATATTAAAAATGTTCTGCCTGTTCCAAACTATATAGTGGCAGTGAATGGGTGTTGAGATTTTGAGGTGACGAATATAAAAGCGCAGCTGAGAGATGTTCTCATCCGCTGGAACTCTACTCTCTCACAGTTAGCGGAAACTAAAGATTACGTTTATTAAGTTGCAAATATGGATATTTTTCGATTTACTTCGGAAGGCCTTTATTAACCCCCCAGAGCAGTGTGGAGTACTTTTTATAATGGATGCATGCACTTTATTGGACTTCAAAATCTCAACAGCCATTCACTGCCATTATAAAGCTTGGAAGAGCCAGGACATTTTTTTTAATATAACTCTGACTGTATTCGTCTGAAAAAAGAAAATCATATAGTCCTAGAATGGCTCGAGGGTGAGTAAATCATGGGGTAAGTTTCATTTTTGGGTGAACAATCCTTTTAATAACACTGAAGTATTTAACTCTTTTTAAGATCATAATGCACTGCAGAGATATTTTTTTTTGTAATCAGCATTTTATCTTGTTTTTTCTGGAAAAAAATATTTAAATGCCCTTAAACAAAACAAACTTTCTTGAGAAGCAAAATTATTGTTAATAAGTCTTGTTTAAACCTCACTAAAAAGAGGGGGGGAAATTACCTCACTAAAAATAAGGTGGGTAATAAAAACTAGAGGTCAACCAATAGTGGATTTTACAGATAACGATAACAAGGTTGGACTACACTGGCTGATAACCAATTAATCAACCGATAGTTTTTAAAATGGAAACATGGTTCTGTGATCAGTAGAAAATCTCCATCCGAAGGCCAGAGGGTGCTCTCAAAATCATGATCGCTGCAGCTGAATATACAGAAGATTTAAAGGGGTCATCGGATACAAAGTTCACTTTTACATGTTGTTTGATTATTAATGTGTGTTGGCAGTGTATGTACAAATCTACCCTATAATGACTATAATGATAAAAATCCATGCAGTGGTTTTGAATTAATCTGTAAAAATAATATCCCCTTTTTTCTTATCGAGCCATTCTCTGATGCCTGTTGGTGTGGCGTCACACCGACAGAGGCCGCTCCCACGATAGTTGATTGACATGAGCGCCTTACCTCAGAACCACCTTACATCAGCTGTACCAGTCCGACCTCCATTGTTTCAATGCCGGAGCAGGGATGTAAGTTAGGCAAGAATATTTCTGATTGAGGTGTTGTGTTGCTGGATGTAATAATGAACATAGTGGTCATCATTTACTGTCAAAATCTGAGCCGCTAAAGGTGCAGTGGATTACGTTTGTTTGTGAAGGGAATGCGCCTCCCGATCTACATAAATGCGTCTATGTTCGCGCAAGACAAGTCATTTTTGCAGAACTCGTTTTGACAAGGTAAAAATGGTGTGGTTTTATACTACCATTTGAGAATTTTTAACCAAAGTATATTATAGACTTTTCATTTAAGACTCTAAGGAATAATATCAACTTGTGGAAAATGGGCATCCGATGACCCCTTTATTTGCTTTCATTAATTTTCAACACCACTAAAACGCCTACGACTACGACAATATATGGTTTATCTGAGTTCTTCTTATTATAATTTTCCTCATAATAAAGTATATAATGCAATGCCTTTATCAATGCTTATAATGCTATGAAAACTTTGCATGCTTTATTCAGTGTAAGAAGACATATCATCTCACAGAAGGATTTATTTCAAACACTCGACTGATGTTATGAAGTGAGTTTAGAGTAAAAACATGTTATTAAATGTGGTATTTTCACATGCTCTCAGATGTAGCAGCATTTACTACACAGAGCCGTTGTTCACTGAGAAGCTATGCAAACAACTGTCATTATCGCAGAGCGATTTCTTTCAAATAACATAATCGCACAATTAAATCATCTGCTATAATGAATGCAATATAGCGTAGCTGCTGGAGATTTACTACTGATTACACAACCAAGCTTAACTGACAAAATGCGCATGACAATTGCCTTCGATTTTATAAAAAAAAAAAGAAAGAAAAAAAGAAAAAAAATTACTGAAACATACTTTTAAAATGGAATAAAAAGTATTCAGGGGTTTTATGGTATGAAAGAAATATCATTGCCGATTATAAGATATACAGTAAGTAAGATGTGCATATCGATTTGTCTGGCTGTCTGGTGTCATTTCCCCACCAGAAATAGCATCAGCACAGTGTGTATGTGTAGTACATAAAGAGAAAGTACATAAAGTACAAATTTTTGAGAGATAAAAGGACACAGATCACTTTTGTTCCAGCAATCGTGATTGATTATTCAGTCGACCACTAATAAAAACACCCTTACTAAAAGATGAATTGTCAGAGGAAAAGAGGCTTATCTTGAACAGTTTTGCTTTTCAAGTAAATTTATATTCAAATATTTATTTATTTATTATTAAATGATTATTTTCCCTGTGTTTTTTCATAAAGCAGCAAGAATTTTTATATTTATAACTTTTGTTTTATTATTTTATGAGTTTTGAAAGATGTACAGTATGTGTAGACAGAATTTAATTAACCAGAATAAACGACTAGTCAAGTCTGTTTAACTGAATGAGTGAGCAATTTTAAACTATAAGAGCAAAACAACAGAACATTTAATCTGCTTGGTAATATGATGTTTTGTTATTATTTTTTAATGGACATTTTTTGCAATATGCCTCACTTTGTAATATTTCACTTTTAGCCCATATGCTTAATCAATAAACGAATGTTTTTTTAATGTGCAGTGCTTTTATTCTCAGTAACAGGACTCCTTCTAAAGGACTGCTTTGCCTCTTTGTGTTGTGTTTTGTCTGTGTTCTTTGCAGGCTTCTTGGACTCGACCCGAGCAGCACAAGGTAGAGATCCCGTATCCATGTCTCCATAAACTAAATTATGAAGATAGCCATCAACTCCATAAACCTCTTTCCCATCAGATCAAATCTCTGAAATGTCATCAGATCCGTTAACTGAATTATGATAACAGCTTTGTTTCATCTGAGTTTGGAATGATGTAGCTGTAGTTGTAGTTTTCTTCTTTCTGTATTCAGTGCATGATTTCTTTTCCAATTTGTATCTAATCAGTTAAGTCATTACGACATCATTTTGTTTCATCATAAGACTGTTTCATGAAGAGTTCATATTTTGAAAAAAAAAAAAAAAACTGTCCTTTTTGTTGTTGTTTCTGTTATATGATGATTTTTCTTTCTAAGTAATTAATGGTGCACAAAATGCTTTTGTTGTTGTTCACCTACCTTTCCTACCTCGACAAAAATAGACATTTGAAGAAACCACCTCCATCCAAACTTTGCAAAAGGCTGGCTTGCATTATTAAAAAGACCTTTCTTCTGAAAACTATGGCTCTAAAACTTTAATGATATGGCGTTCTCACGTTGCAAATGAATAAATAGAGCCTTATCTGAGAAGAATGGGAGATAAAGTCTGTTGAATGTGCTGATTGAAATGTATAGCTGTTTGTCATAGAGATTCAGTGTTACGGACCGCGGTCTGACCCCGATAGCTCATAGTAACCAGATTCCAGTGACGAGAGCACGTCCCGTGGCACGGGGGGTCACGGTCTGGCCATTTGACCACAGCAGACAAGGAAACTGTGGGAAAGAGGGCCGGAAATGGCTCAGTGCTCCCATTAGGAGTTTATTCAATTAGCCCAGTCAGCTCTGCTGGGTGGCTGTTGGGTGGTTTTTGGATGAAAAGGCTCAGCATTATGTAAGTGTGATTCAGTCCTGGGACAACACCGGCATAATTATTGTCTCTGACACGACTCTTCTGCCGAGTTCATTCATAGAAGTTTGTGCGAGGGGCAGCGGCTGACCAGAAATAGAGAGAGAGGAGTTTTTTCACTCCCAAGTGGAGCAAGGAATACTAATGTTGTGCTTGATGAAGTCTTCGAAACTTCAATGCATTTCCTGTCCTCATTACCGTCCTGTCTGAGATTGTGTGTGCGTGAAAGAAAAAGTGAGTTCATTCCACCCAGATCTGTTCAGCCCAAGTATTCAGTTTAATGCACTGCAAATAGTCTTTCTCCCTAATGAATGATATTTGAATAGCTGCTACAAATCACTTCGTTTTTCTTTCCTTTTATACAGTTTTTGTATCGCTACACGCTAGATCTCAGCGCACTTGTTGTTCTGTCTTAGATTTATACTGCTTTTTAGTGGAACATTATCGCAACACTGTACACCAGGGGTATTAAAGTCTTTATTTTGGACCAAACGCTACCAGTCAAAAGTTTTTGAACAGTGACATTTTTAATGTTTTTCAAAAAACATTTTCTCTTCTGCTCACCAGGCTTGCGTTTAGTTGAGCCAAAGTACAGCAAAAACTAACATTTTGAAACATATTTACTATTTAAAATAACTGTTCATATTTTATAAAAACTGAATAACTGATTATATTTTAAAATGTAACTCTTTACTGTGATTTCGAAGCTGAATTTTTAACATAATTACTCCAGTTACATGATCCTTCAGAAATGATTCTAATATTTTGATTTACTGCTCAAAAAAACATTTTATTATTATTATTATTATTATGTTGAAAACAGCTGAGTAGAATTTTTTTCAGGTTTCTTTGATGCATATAAAGTTCAGAAGAACAGTATTTGTCTGAAATAGAAATCTTTGTAACTTCATCAATGTTGTTGTCTATACTTTTGATCAATTTAAAGCATCCTTGCTAAATAAATAAATAAATAAAAATTATACTGACTCCAAGCTTTTTAATGGTATAGTGTATAATGTTACAGAAGCTTTTTAATTCAGATAAATGCTGATTTGTGGATCTTTCTATTCATCGAAGAATCCTGAAAAAAACTCAACTGTTTTAAATATTGATAATAATAATAATAATTATAAATGTTTCTGGAACAGCAAATCAGCATATTAGAATGATTTCTGAAGGATCATGTGACTCTGAAGACTGAAGTAATGATGCTGAAAATGTATCTTTGATCACAGGAATGAATTACATTTTTAAAATATATTCAAATAGAAAGCAGTTATTTTAACTAGTAAAATTATTTCACAATATTACTGCTTTTGCTAAACATCCTTATGTTTGTCAAATCTTACATTTATATATAAAGCTAAATAACATTTTTTTTTTTTTTTTTTTTTAAATCAACCCATGGGTTGGATTAGACTCCTCCACAAGCTGTGTCCTCCCTGCGGGCTGTGCATTTGACACCCCTGCATTATGCAAATTGCCCAGTCATTGAGGTGACGTTGGTTATAGATGCCACTCATCTTCATAAGAACCACAAGGTTAAGTGGAACAGCAAGCTAAAAGAAAATGCAAGCGTGGCATGTTAAGATCTATGCTTGTCTTTAAAATGATGTAAAATGGTCCAAGCCAGCTGAGATCATGTGACGTAGCTTTTGATGAAGTAACAGTGGTGTGGAAATGGCTTCCCCTACCTTATGGTTTGCATTATTGATGTTCCTCCGTCACATCTTCGCTCCAGAGACTCAGCACATAAAAGACTCTTATTTATATCTGCTGTTCAGCAAACCTCCTTTTTACCAGGTTTGCTTCTTTGATACAACCTGTGTCAGTCTCACATGCTTAAAAATGAAGAATTGTTCAAATGGCCATTTTCTTTGAAAGTTTGTTTTTTTGCATTGAGTAGAGTTATTTGCAAGCTAGAATACATTTAGGAAGATAATGGCAAAACCTATTTATTAATTGAAAGGTATAGTTAACCCATAATTAACATTCTGTCATCATTTATTTATCTTGACGTATGTTCCAAAAACAAAATACCTTTTAACATTATCCAAGCTGCTCTTAAATGAAAATAAAATGAAAGCACTTTGTGACAGAAAACTCCAAAATGGACAAAAATAAAGTATCAAAGCACCATAAAAGTACTTTTGTGCTCTATTTAAAGTCTATTGAAGCCATACAACTACTTTTATGGTGGATTTTTGACAGCCTGTGGTGCTGGAAAAATGAAAGCCATATGGGTTTAAAACAACATGAAGCTGAGTAACTGATGACAGAATATTCATTTGTGAGAAACTATTGTTTTAATGGCTGAAGGAAGTGAAGAGTATGAATTTTTTAGTGAATTTTCCCTTCTTGTCTCTGTGTTCAGAGTCCTGATGGTGACGTGTTGGTCCGCAGTGACGCCCGTGTGTCTTCTCTCACCCTGAAGTACGCCCAGTACACCGACGCCGGAGAATATCTCTGCACCGCCCGCAACGCCATCGGAGAGACGGCACAGCCTGTGTATCTGGAAGTGCGCTGTGAGTCTATAGTATCTGTAGCCTCATTAGCTTCTATCAGTCACACGTACTGTTGGATACCACACTGATATGCCTCAGAGGCATATGTTTAATTCACAGCAGCACTGCTGCTCGGCTGCAGTCCAAAGAGCATATGGCAACTCAGTTGAGAATGCTAGTTAATGTATCAAAACTACAGCCACCCCTCGACATTATCAGCCCCTTCCCCCACCACAGGACACCAATGGTATGACAAAGCCTCCCAATGGACTTCAGTCACACAGCTTCCTAACCAAACGCAACGTGACAAGGTTTTTGTGTCCACATTGAATGCTGTGTGAATCAGCAGCATCAGTGAAAGTAATTTGAGGAATTATTGATTAATTAATTGTTATTGTTAATACCACAAAGACACATATGGAAAAATGTTAATTATATTATAATATTAGGGATGCACTTCTTGCACGTTTTTAATATTATGGCCAAGAACTGATAGTAATAACTGATGGCTAATGTTAATTTTACTAATAATTATAACACAAAAAAAAATATATTGTGCCTCGCACATCTGAAGCAATGATAGCTGTGTTGGATAAAATTACAATATATACTAGAAAAATACTAGTTAACTTTGCATCATCACAAAAATGCCAAGTTCTGTCATGAAACTCTAGATGGCACAGGCTAAGGGGTTGTTAACGCAAAGCGTTATTCACAGCGTTCAACTTGGCACAAGCTGATTGGTTTATGTTGTAGCTATATGCAGCCAATGAGCTGCTTCTTTACGTTTAAAAGTCTGGTTAGCATTTACTACTGCATTTTGCAGCATGCTTTCAGACTTTCTCTAAAACCCTCCACCTCCCCAGCTCCACCTGTATAAATCTGCTATGGCTATATATTGGCAGATTTATATATCCAATATGGAGTATAAAACCAATAAATAAATAATAAAACCCTTATAATAACAGCCGATAACTAATTTGTAACCAATATACAGTACTGTGCATCCCTAATAAATAAAAAAAAAACAAATGTTGGTCTTCCTCTCAAACCCTCCACCTCCCCAGCTCCACCTGTGTAGATCTGCTATGGTTAAATATTGGCTGATATTTATATCCAATACGGAGTATAATACCCATAAATTTGTAAAAAAAATCTCAAATAACAGCCGATAACCATTATGTAGCCAATATACAGTACCGTGCATCCCTAATAAATTGGTTTAAGAAAAGCTAATGTTGGTTAGCTTTTCAGTGTTGGTTAGCTTTTGGATGTAATTTCATCCAAAACCTTCCACCTCCCCAGCTCCACCTGTGTAGATCTGCAATGGTTATATGTCGGCCGATATATCCTATATGGAATATAATACCAATAAATAATAATAATAATAAAAATAATATCTCTAATAACAGCTGTAAACCATTATGTAACCAATATACAGTACCAAGCATCCCAAATAAATTTAAGAAGAGCTTAAGTTGGTTAGCTTTTGGATGTAATTTCATCCAAAACCTTCCACCTCCCCAGCTCCACCTGTGTAGATCTGCAGTGGTTATATGTTGGCCGATATATCCTGTATGGAATATAATACCAATAAATAATAATAATAAAAATAATAATATCTCTAATAACAGACATACACCATTATGTAACCAATATACAGTACCAAGCATGCCAAATAAATTTAAGAAAAGATAATATTGGTTAGCTTTTGGATGCAATTTCATCCAAAACCCTCCACCTCCCCAGATCCACCTGTATAGATCAGCTATGGTTATCTGTCGGCCAGTATATCCAATATGGAGTATAATACCAAAAAAAAACAGCCATTTACTATTATGTAGCCACTATACAGTACCGGATGTCCCTAAGAAATTAAAGAAAAGCTAATGTTGGTATTTTTCTAATACATTTTCAACACACCTTATTTTATTGTGTTTAGACTACTTTGTATACATTTCATTTATTTAATTATTTATTGTTTGCTTAAAAACAACATACAAAATCTTTATGCATTAACTTAAAAATTGATTAATTGAGAGTAGATAAGCTTAATGGATTCAGTTATTAATAGTGATTCATTGGTAACAGCTATCTGGGGCTGAATTTTAAACCAATGAGATTTTACAGGGTTACAGCATAACAGAAACCCAGCGACCGAACAGAATGTCTTGTTGCTAATCCAGGCTGGTTAGGATTTGCTTGGAAGAGACCAACTTTATTGTTTCTTGATTTGTTGCGTCATTCCTGGTTAGAACAATACATGCTATATTAATGCTAATGTTAGAAGTTTGGTCTGTTCAGTGCATTTACGGCACATATTTTAACTAGTGAACAAACTCCTAATTTTGTTTTGTTTTCAAATGATATATCCAGTAGCATTTAATCTAAGCACTAAATTCTGCTAAAATAGACAAAGTTCCAACCAAAACTGCACCAGTTTACTTTTGTTACCGCGATTCTTATATTGCTGTAACATCAGAAATGGAGCACTCTCTTCTCTCAATCTTTTAATTGCAATCGATAGCAAGCAAAGCATTACCGCCCGTTTTCGCTCTCATTGTGTTCCCCCCACTGCGCCTGTTTGTATTTGTTTTCACATTAGCGCCGGCGTATGCTGTGAAAATACCAGCCTCCCTCTTCGCATGTTTAGTGCATTTGTACCAGTCGTGTATTGTTGCGACGGGACTAATGACATCTGAAGCTCTGATGAATGTGAGAACAGTATCTCAGCGGGCCGGGAGCTATTCGCACGCAGTCTGTGAGGGAACGCGGGCCCGGTCGCACACGTCATGTGAGCATCGTGCCTGAAGTCTCCCCCCAGCATGCTATTCAGGGACACTGCTCGGGGGGAGGGGCCTTTTGAAGCCAGTGAAGCGTGATTGGCTTTTATGTACTGCCATGAACAGATGTGTTCAACATCACACAGCGCTGTGTTTTCAGCACTCTATGTTTAGGCCCTGGACATTTTGATCTTTAACCAGCTTATCCTCAGAATAAAGGCATCAACCATAATGAGAGGGGAGGCTTTGTTCTCCCTTAGCGGATGTAGACGGGCGGTAGGTAGATGAAGGGTCAGCGCTACCAGCAGGTTTATTTGCTTTCAATTGTATATGCTTTGCCTTTCATCACAGACGCCCCGAAAATCCTGGGCTCAGTAGCAGTGTACACGTGGGAGGGCAACCCGGCCAACATCAGCTGTGAAGTGCTGGCTCACCCCAGCGATGTGTCTATTACGTGGCTGCGAGACGGCTTCCAGCTGCCTAACGCTAACACCTCCAATATCAAGATCTACAACACGCCTTCCGCCAGCTACCTGGAGGTACGGCCCACGCAGACGCCTTCCCGAGAACATAAACATTCACATAAACCCAGATGGTTGAAGCTTATGAAACTGGACAAAGAAAATGTGCTGGTTAGATTTCGCCACTAAATCAAAAGAAAGAAATGTGACTTCTATATATTTTTCATTATATTATATTACATTAAATTATATTATACATCCATCCATTATCCAAACTGCATATCCTCTATTATATTATGTTATATTATATTACATTAGATTAAATTAGATTAGATCATATTATATTAGAAAGGACATTTAAAGGAACGGTTCAGCCAAGAATGAAAATTCTGTCATCAATTATTCACCCTCCTGTCGTTCCAAACCCATAAGACCTTTGGAACACAAATTAAGATTTTTGATGACGTTCCAGAGCCCTGCATAGACAGCAATGCAACTACCATGTTCAAGGCCCAGAAAGGTAGTAAGAATAATGACTTTATTTAACAATTTCTTCTCCTCTTCCATGATGCATGCACCTAGTGCTGCTGACGCAGAAGCCGACGTTCTGACATAGAACATCCATCTCTCTTAGTTCATTGTCTGTTTATTCTGGTTCAAATAAGTAAGGCTGGGCAAAAATTTGCAAGTTATCCTCTCTGTTAAAATCTTCAGACATGTTTACAAAGACTCTTTCCTGTACAGTGAGCTGCTGCTTCTGCTTGTAAACAAGGCGCAGCGCGTCTGGGTTCTATGTCAGAACGCCAGCTCCTGCGTCAGCAGCACAACACGTATGCCTCGTGGTACACTTGTGAACACACAAGAAGAAATTGTAGAATAAAGTCGTTGTTTTTTTTTTTTTTTGGACACGAAACATTTTCTCGCTGCTTTATAAAATTAAGGTTGAACCACTGATGTCACATGGGCTATATTGACAATGTCCACGTGTATATTCAGGGTCAGAAAGCTCTCGGATTTCATCAGAAATATCTCAATTTGTGTTCAAAGATGAATGAAGGTCTAATGGGTTTGTAACGGCATGAGGATGAGTAATTAATGACAGAATCTTTTTATTTGCATTATTATTTATTGCATTCATCCTAGTGAGCCTTGTGAATCTGCTTACAAAACAAATTAATTTTGATTCATATACTGATTTGCTCAGTGAACTTTTGTACAGGTTCATTGTTACACCAGTAGTTGACTAAAATGCCTTATGAGCGAGTCATTTGAATCATTCACTTAACTGATTTGTTAAAAACAGTCATTCACAAACGCAACAACTAATATCTTTCTTTTTCTACACTGTAAAAAAAAAAAAAAAACTCAAAAAATGTAGTTTCAACTAGTGTTCGTGCTGCCTTAAAATTTTGAGTTTAGTCAACATGAAATGTTAAGTTGTACTACATGAAAACGTGGATATTTGAGTAAACTTAAAATTTTAAGGCAGCATGAACACTTTTTAAATATGAATATTTGAAATAGTACGGGGATAAAGTTTAAATGTTTAGAGAATAAAGTCAAAATATTATGAGAAGTAAAGCAAAATTGCGAGAATTAATTCGTAGCTATAATGAGATTAAAGATATAATATTTTGAGAGTATATTCTAGGCTATTACGCATGCAAATGGCCCGGATTGGGAGCACCGGGAGATTTCAAAGTGTCAGCTTTCGCAATCTGAATGTTTTATAGCGAAATACAAACATATACTTGTAAATATTTCTTAAATATATATATATATATGAATGTGTTTGTATTTATATATACATAATAATTACACACAGTACACACACATGTATTAGGCAAACTCAAACTTTTATTTTGTATGCAATTAATCGTGATTAATCATTTGACAGCCCTAAATAGCATATTCTTGATATTAATCTGTTTCCGCAAGTCCTTAAGACGAAGTCTTCCTCATCCAAAGAAGATGATGTGGCCACTCGGACGATATTATTCTCGAAATATTTCAACTGTATTCTTGTAGTATTTCGACTTTATTCTTGAAATCTTATTATTATTTTTTTTATTATTATTTTGTAACATAGCACTAAAACACTGTTGTATGTTATTATTATTATTATTAAATAAAACTATTTAAAAGGTTTGGTAATTGAAATAAAGTTTGGTAATTTAAATATTTGTTATAAAAAACAAATATTAGGAAAATGTGTGTAACTAACTTCGCTCAAAACTACGCTAGAATTAAAATGACAAAGGCACATAAAATATGACAAAAGCATGTAACAAAAGCATGTTTAGTTAAAATTAACTAAAATTAAAATGGAAACTGAAAATATAAAAATAAAACCTAATTGAAAATGTTAATAAAACTATAATGATATATAAATAATACTAAAATACCACTTGTTTAGTGAAGGAAATGCATACATTCAATAGGTCCAACCAATATTATGTTTCTTTCTCCTTGTAGCATAAACCCAAATGCTGTTTGGTCATGCTATAGTTAGTGTTTGAAGGCAGGAAAGCAGTCACACATTTCAAGAAATTTGAGTAGACGTATGCAAGAACAATTTGTTCACTTGAAAGATTTGTTCAAAAACAGCTACAATCCAAACGGTTTTGAAAACAAGTTTGATTTTCTGTATCATAAATATTTAATCTACCTTATTTGTTTTGATTTTGGGGTGAAATATGACCTGGACCTGTTTTCGTGAGCTTCACCCAGAAAGGGATAGTGTTGCTTTAGGGCATTACTGCAGCCCATGCGTCTTATCAATATTTCAGCACGGGAGAACGCTGTCAGGAGTAAATACACATCTAATGGAACGAGTGTGATAAAATGCATGTTTGAAAGATAAATGCTAAGATGGAGACTAGAGGTTAATGCATTCGCTTGATCTGTCCCAGGTCAATCCAGAGTCTCAGAGCGATTTTGGCAACTACAATTGCACTGCCTCCAATGAGATCGGGACCGAATCCAAAGAGTTCATCATGATCCCAGCTGGTCTGTTTCGCTGTATTGATTTCAAAACAAACACAATATAGTCATTTATGGCTATAGAAAGTAGAAAATCACATTGACATTGAGTGTTTGGATGTGTTTTGCTTTTAAGGTACTGTATTGCAATTGTAGACTCTTGTAAAAGTGGTGTTAAAGCCGTACAATCAGGCCGTAAAATCATGCATAAGCTGTTAAAGTGCAGTTGTCCCATTGCGCATTGTGAAGTGTCTCCCCTGTGGTGCAGATGTGCCCTCGGCGCCGTCCATCACTCAAGTGCAGCCGTACTCCAGCACGGCTCAGGTGCTTTTCGAGGAGCCCGAGTCCACTGGAGGAGTTCCTGTGCTCAAGTACCGAGCCGAGTGGAGAGCCGTGGGCCGAGGGAAATGGGTGCAGCGAGTCTATGAGGTGAAAGACGGTGAGTCTGTCACACAAAATGGGCAAAACCATCCATATTATATGGATTATAACAACACCACTCAGTGGTTTTATATAAGGTTTAAATACTATTTATTTATTCATTCTGCTCATGTTTCATGAATGATACAGTAGTAATAACATGGCTGCTGTAATATATCAAAGGAATAGTTCGCCCAGAAATTAAACTTACCCTATGATATACTCACCCTTAAGTAAGGCTGCCCTACTTAAGAAGAGAGAGGTGAAAAGACAAAAGAGTATGGCGGAAAAGTTTCAAAACAAAATGCAAAAGCACCTGTTTTAAAAATATTTTGGATTTTGAAAAGCCTGTTGACTGCTGCTATTCTGCCATCTGCCAAGGTGATTGTGAAAGTTTCATATTTATTTGGTTCTGCAGTGTTTGCTGATTTTTATTTATTTAAACTGTGTATTTTTTTTTTTGTTTGTTTGTTTTTATATATATTACATCAAGGTGTATGCTGTGCTTCCAAACTTTCTTATTCATTTTGCTAATAAACATTCTAAGTTTCCTATTTATTTGGTTACACAGTGTTTACTGATTTTTCAGTTTTGTATACCTATTTAAACTTGTCTAAGTTATTATTTTATATTAGACATATCACAGGGTGTATTTTTATTGGTTTTGTTAATAAAAGCTTGTTACGTTACGTTAATACAACTAATTTAAAAGTGAAAGTAAAATGTGCACAATGCTTTTGCAAGCTACTTACAATGAAGGAAAGTGAAGAAAAGAGGGAAAACTCAAACAAACTAAAAACAAACAACTGCTTGACGCCGAATTGTTGCGAATTTGAAAGTGAAAGTAAAATATGCACAGTGCTTTTACCAATTGAAAGTGAGGAAAAGAGGGAAAACTGAAACAAACTAAAAACAAACAATTACTAGATGCTGAATAGCTGCTAATTTGAAAGTGAAAGTAAAACTCGAACTATACTTAGAGGACATATTGCTGTATTGCTTAAATTTTCATTAGTCGGTCTTAAAAAAGTCTTTAAAAAGTCTTAAATTTACCCTCATAAAACCTGCAGAAACCCTGAATCAATTATTAAAATGTTAATGCAGCCTCCTTGCTGTTTTTTCCTTTTTTGCATGTGCTTGAGCGCTTATTAGGCTATGTAGGCAATTAAAGGCTCACTATTATGATTTATATGGTTTATTAAACATGCAACTAATAGTTGACTAATCCCTAAAATGAATGACTACTAGTCGACCAGAATAATTTTTAGTCAGGGGCAGCCCTACCCTATACATGACTCTGTCTTTCAGATGAATACACTCAGAGTTATATTAAAAAATGTCCTGGTTCTTCCAAGCTTTATAATGGCAGCGAATGGGTGTTGAGATTTTGAAGCCCAAAAAACTGCATCCATCCATCATAAAAAGTGCTCCACGCAGCCCTGGGTGGTTAATAAAGGCCTTCTAAAGTGAATTGATGATTTTGTGTAAGAAAAAAATCCATATTTAAAACTTTATAAACCGTAATCTCTAGTCATCCCATGAACGTGCATACAACAGTTAGTAAGTATACAAAAGTTTTAAGTATGGGTATTTTTCTTACACAAACACACAAAGCACTTTTTTATAATGGATGGGTGCACTTTATTGGGCTTCAGAAAATCTTAAACCCCTTTCACTGCCATTATAAAGCTTGGAAGAGTCAGGACATTTTTTAATATAACTCTGATTATATTCGTCTGAAAGAAGAAAGTCATATACACCTGGGATGGCTTTAGGGTTAATAAATCATGGGGTAATTTTTATTTTTGAGTAAACTATGCCTTTAATGAATGTTTTTGCTATGCTGTTGAATGTCATCATCACTCAACGCCTGTATCTTTAAATGTCAAATGGATTTCCTCATGTTCAGGTTTTATGTTGACCATTTAACATTAAATGCTGTTGTTTATGAATTAATAAATGGGTTTTTGATTAAATCTGCTTCTTGCTGCTTCCCAGCAGGACTGAGTTCGGTCACAGTCACTGGCCTTAAACCCGAAACCGATTACGAAGTCAAGATGTCCGCCATCAACGGCAAGGGCGAAGGCGACAGCAGCCAGTCAGTGGTCTTCAAAACCGAGCATGTCCGTGAGTATCACTTTTCTCTCTCTCAGGAGCCCATGGTTCCATCAACAGCAGCGCAGCGTGGCGTGACGGCCCACACACCTCATCACAAGCTAGTGTGAAGTCTCTGGCTGACGCAGACGCTAAAAGATACAGTTTGTGCTCATGGTGCTAAAGAGTACGGCGTAATGACTTAAGTAGTTTGAATATTAATATATTTTCAGTGCCTTGACCAGTTCTCTCATTTTACTGAATTACAAATTCGGGATTATAGCATGACATTATTTTAAAGGTTAAGTGTGTATTTTTATTAATGAATGTAGGAATGAATATTGTATTAGGGTTATTGGTGTTAATCAGAGCTAAAATCGTTTAAAAATGTTACTTGAAGTAAAATAAACGTTAACTAAAATCACATAAAATGTTAAAGTCTTAAGTTTAGATTATTTCAGCTAATTGCCAAGCCATCGTTTCTTATTTTAATTTCGAGTACTAAAATAACTAAAACTAAAACTGAAAACTGAAAGAATGAATGAATGAATGAATGAATGAATGAAAATAAGAACTATATTCACATAAAAAAATAATAATAAAAATGTGAAACAAACACATAAAAACAAAATTACTATAACAACTTAATAACTAAAAATACTAAAAATAATATATCAATTATACTAATAACAGTAAGATAGATAGATAGATAGATAGATAGATAGATAGATATGACTTTTTTAAAATGAACATTTTTATAACTTTTTTCATTTTATTTATTGACATTTGACATTTTCCCTTTTTTATAATAAACAATAACTAAAATCACATAAAATGTCTTAAATCTTAAATTTAGATTATTTAAGCTAGTTGTTAAGCCATCATTTCTCATTTTATTTAATGATTTTTTCTTATTTTATTTAATTATTTCTTAAATAAATAAATAAAGGAAAATACAAACTTTATACACAAAAAAAGAAAAAAAAGCATGATTGAAAAAAGAACTATATACACACATAAAAAAACCTAATAAAAATGTAAAACAAAATAAAAACTATAATAATATATAAATAAATAGAATAAATAAAAATTACAATAATATATCAGCTATGCCAATAGCAGACAGACAGACAGACAGATATACAGATAGATAGATATTACTTTTTTAAAATCAACATTTTTATTAAAAAAATAATAATTATTGACATTTGGCGTTTTCCCCTTTTTATAATAAATGAATAACTAATTTTTCAAATTATTTTTTCTTATTTTGTTATTATTTCTTATTTTAAAAAAATAAAATAAAATAAGAACTTTATACACAAAAAAGAAAAAAATGAATGAAAATAAGAACTATATACACACACAAAAAAACTAATATGTAAAAATTTTTAAAACAAAATAAAAACTATAATAATATATAAATAAATAGAATAAACAAAAACTATAATATATCAGATAGACAGATTCATAGATTGATGGATATTACTTTTTTAATTAATTTATTTTAATAACATCTTTATATATATAATTTTTGTTCTTTTTTTCTTTTTGAGAAAGCTCAAGTCTCAAATAAAAAATACAAAAATAAAAATAAATACGTATAGATAGATAAATAAATAAATAAAGTCCTACTGCAACTCTGTCACTATTAGGCACTCCAGACAGGCTTTTGCATGGTTCTTTTTAAGTAGTACCTTCTTTTGTGTCTCCCTTCCATACAGGCCAGTATTATGTAGAGCTCTTGATTTGGTTGACTGGCTCACCTTTACGCTGTTCTCAGCTGAACTGAACTGAACTCTGTCGCTCCTTCAGAGTAATTCTTAGCCTGTCTGTGGCGTCTTGAAGGACCACCTTTTCTAGGTGAAAGAAGGTGGTTTGGTGCAGTAGCCACTTTTTGACAATATATAAACCGATCCCACTTGCCTGTCCAGTGTTTGCACATTTTTTGCCCTTGTGCAGGATATGTATTATTCATTGTGAAGAGAAACCAGGTGGTTATTTTAATCATTCATAGGTAGAAGCCTATGGATGTGCTAAAAATGTTAGATAAAAACTGCCACAGCATATTTCAGTCATTTGTGACAAGAATATTCCAGCAAATTGTGCATTTTGACTTTCAGTGCATAGAAATAGATCAACAAAGGACTAAATATTAATGTTTTGATTTGTAATTCAGTGCAATGAGAACAGTGGTCTTGATGCATTTGCAAATTACTGTGTATAAATAATATATGCCTGGCAGGTTTATTGCTGCTAAGCGCGTTTATATACACTGGTCACACTTTACATAAATGATTTCTTACATCAATAATTGATTCAGCTATGAGAAATTCGACTGGTAAGAACAGAACATCTTGTTCTCACACTGGAGATAAAATTCTGCAAACATTCCACAAAGCATCAATAAAAATCAATCATAACGTCGCACACTAAAGGAATATTCCCGTGATTTGTGTTCATATTCTCATCACGTATAAACGCCACGCACATCTACCCTCTCACTCCCCCTGGTGGGTGTTTGTGTGATTAGCCGGATGTTTTGGACTGAGTCAAGAGATGCCATTATCACATAATACACTCAACACATTGTGCACTGGGATTTATTTCCTGTCAGTACATGAAACAAAACCCATTTAGTGGCGAAATCTCCAGGATGTAGTCCAGAGAGTAATGACTCTAACTCAGGTAAAGTATGAGTGATGAGAGTGTATTGCTGTCTGATCTTGTTTCCAGCTTTTACCCTTTGACATTTTCAGACTTTTCTGTTTTCATCCTGTCATTTCATGTGATTTTCCCCTATTTTGTTTCCCATTTGTATGTCTTTTTCATTTTCCACTGGATACTTTAGGGTATTCTTACACAAGTAAGTGTTTCATGTCCCCCTGTGATCATTGTTATCTTTTGATATCACACATGTTTATTCATATTTTATTATTTGTTAATATGTTGTGGATTTAAAGACCCCATGATATCAAAATGAGAGTTTTGTGGCTTCAAGTCCATATCTGTTGTGAGGTCATCCGAATATGTACTCGTAAAAGTTGACTAAAGTAAAAGTTTTTGTGCTTTTTAGAATGAACATGAACACATTAAAGATAACTAGGCTCGTCATGTGTTCTTATGGGGTCTTTAAGTTCATAAGTTCAATTTTTTCCTCAGTTATCAAACTAAATAAAAGTAAACATTTTCTTTTTTTTTTTTCATATGCTCCCTAGATGGGATTTTTCATTTTCACACTGAGGATACAGGTTTGTTATATACTGTAGCTGTATGATGATCTTCATAGATATATTAAAACAAAAAAACAAAATATTGCTCTGGCTTTGTGGCTGCAAAAAAAGCCTCCACATTCTTTTTTTTTTAGGCAACACACAGTTAATCGAAATATTAGTGCACAACATGAAGTATTTAAAGTTTAGCAACTTTAAATATTTCTTGAGCGAATGAGATCCAGTGTGATGTGTTTACAGTATCACATGCTTCGTCCAAAAACTAATGCATGATCCTTTAGTATTATAGCAATACTTCAGTGTTTCCTCTGTTTTTATTGGTAAATATGTCTTGACAACTTACCAGTAGTGTTTGCATAAGCAGCCATTACTATGGTATAGGTTTTGAACAAACCTTTAACTCTAAGTATTAAACTTGAATACATATTCCATACCGTTTGGGCTGAGCAGATGAATAACACCTCAAATTATGCTGCGAAAGCAGTGTTGTTACTTTATTAAGCAGCAAGAGTTTTTTTTTTTTTTTTTTTTAACCCTGGCAGATGATAAAATTGGCAGAAAAGTCCTGTAAACTCAATAAGAGGACCCAAGCTATATAATGTTGTGAAGATCTAGTGGTGGGCCCTTTAGATTTAAAAAAAACATTCAGAACAACCTCTTAGCAACGCTCTAGCAACCACCAAAAACACCTTATGTACTGTATAGCATTATGGTAAAGGGGTCATTGGATGCAAAACTTTTACAGGTTGTCTGAACATAAATGTGTTGGCAGTGTGTGTACACAACCACCTTATTATGATACAAATCTGGTGGTATTTTTGTAATCTTTATAAGAAATATCCCTTTTTCAAATCAAGCCATTCTCAGCTTCGTGTCAGTGTGACGTCACACCGACAAAGGCCGCTTCCATGATAGTTGATTGACATGCCTGTTTTACCTTAGACCCGCCCTGATTGAGCTATGAGCAGTTCAACTCCGACCGCCGTTTCACCTCCGGTGCAGGGGAAGACAAGAATGTCTCAGATTAAGCAACTGAGGTGTTCTGTTGTTGGATGTAATAATGATCATAGCAGTCGTCATTTACTCCCGACATCTGAGCCGCTGAAGACGCAGAGGATTAACGTTACTTTCGTTTTAGAAGGAAATATGCCCGACCATATACATAAATGCGTCTGTTTTTGCGCAAATCATTCGTGACACAGCTTCACCTACAGCAGAAGTGAGTATACGCGTTTTTATGCATCTTTGCAAATCACCTTTCTTAATAATATGCTAGTTAGCAAGTTTCGCAGCTAAACGGGGCTAAAGTAAATAGACTGGCTCGTCACCCCACAGAAGAGAGGGGCGGGTCGAGCAGAGCTCATTAGCAGGGCTGATTTTGACAAGGTAAAAATTGTGTTTTTTACACTACCGCTAAGAAATTTTAACCAAAGTATGTTATAGACTTCTCATTAAGACCCTAAAGAATCATATCAGCTTGTGGAAAATGGGCATCCGATGACCCCTTTAAAGGAGAAGTCCACTTCCAGTCATCCAAGATGTTCATGTCTGTCTGTCTGTCTTCAGTTGTAAAGAAATTATTTTTTGAGGAAAAACATCTTCTATTATGCCCCGAGTTTGAACTTCCAAAATGCAGTTTAAATGCGGCTTCAAACGATCCCAAATGCGGGTGTAAATGATCCCAGCCAAGGAAGAAGGGTCTTATCTAGCGAAACAATCAGTTATTTTCATAAAAATAATACAATTTATATGCTTTTTAATGCCAAATGCTTGTCTTGTTTTACTCTGCCTGAACTCTGTTTTGTTCCGGTTCCTGACAGTTATGGCATGTCGAAAAACTCCCATCTCATGTTCTCCCTCAACTTCAAAATCGTCCTATATCGCTGTTTTACCTTTTTTGTTAAGGGTGTTTGATCTTCTTTGCATGTTCACTTTGCAAAGACTGGGTTGGTACTTCTGCTGCGACGTAAGATGATTTTGAAATGATTTTTGAAGTTGAGGGAGAAAATGCGATTGAAGTTTTTCGACATACCCTGTCTTGAACCAGAATACACAGTTCAGGGAAAGAAAGGCATGACGAGCAATTGAGATGAAAAAGTATTTAATTTTTTTTTTTTTTTTTTATGAAAATAACTGATCGTTTTGCTAGATAAGACCCTTCTTTCTTGGCTGGGATCGTTTTCAACTGCATTTGGGATGGTTTGGGATCCGCAAACAATTTCTTTATGACTGAAGAAAGACAGACATGAACATCTTGGATGACAAGGGGGTGAGTACGTTATCTGTACATATTTGTTCTGGAAGTGACACCATAGCAGTCCATTATATCAAGAAAAATGTTTTTCTCAGAAAACCTAATTTATTTACGAAGGAAATAAAGACACCACACAAACAACCATTTAAAACACTTCAACAACCAAATAGCAATGTAGTAGCAACCACCAAGAACACTGTAGTAACCATGTAACCACCCTAGCAAGTAGGGCTGGGCGATAAATCGATAATTATCGCACAAAATAAATTTCCTCAATAAACTGTGATGAGTTCGATAAATATTTGATATAATGTTTATGCAGCAAAGGTGGAACGAAAGAGTGCTAGTCATTTAAAGTGCGCCACTTGGACCGTTTATTCGCTGGAATCAAAGTATAAACAGCAGCGCGGCACGAACTTGCTAGAGCAGATGCGTTCACTCGCTGATGAGTCTTGGTCTGTGTTGCCAAGTCTGCGGGTTAAAGAGACCCCAATAACGTCATATTTAGCCCCTGGAATGCGAATTTATGTTGTGAAAACCTGGCAACCCTGGTCTCGGTCACTACACAGCAATGTGAGATCCAGTGTGAAAAGCTTGAATTTAGCGAAGAACACAAAGCCAGATGAAACAGCACTGAGAAACACTGTGCGCACAGTCAGACACAGTCAGAAGGCTTTTTAATCTACAAATCACCATCACTTACCATAGATTTACTGTAGTAGCACTAACTACACAGTGGTATTGTGTCAGAAATGTGGGTATATTTGTTTCAAATTTTATTATATTATTAACGTAGACATGTATTGAAGGAGGAGTAATCGAATATAATTACAGTATTTTTTGTGATTAGGCTATAGTGTCTATGCATTTATACTTAATGTATTTACTACCGTTTTCATACAAATACCTAGAAACCATATTACATTTTTACCATGGTATTGAGGTGCTATATTTGTGGTTTTAACTGTTATTATCATGATCTAAATGTATGCTACTATGGAAGAGCTATGGTTAATTAAAAAAAAAAAAAACAAACAAGAAAAAAAAACAAACTCAAACATTCAGAATAATTAAATTTCACCATATTAAATTGAGGTTGCTACAATTTTTTACAGATATTACAGATTATGATAATAAATATAAATCTACATCTGCATCCTAACTCAAGATACTATCAAATGTGTATTCCTAAAAGAGAAAACATTTTATATTATTATTAATATTGTCAGGCGACACAAACCTGTTTCTTGATTTGAAACAATATTACTCGTTAAAATGTTAAGGAAAAATGACTTTAAAAAGTGTAAAGAATTAAAAAAACATTAAGTGTTTGTCATGTTATGACCATACAGAATAGTTTAAAGCCGCAATTAACCATTTGGTTTTTGCAACTGTCACATTGTAGCAAAAATCTGCCTTTAAACTTGAAAGCAATAAAAATGTGACATTTATTGTGACAATTATCGAAATCAACAGATATGAAAAAAAAATATTGTGATAATTTTTTTTTGGCCATATCACCCAGCCCTACTAGCAACGCACTAACAGCCGTTCAAAACACTTACCAACACTTTAGCAAACACCATAAACACCCTAGAACTTGCAACTGCATAGCAACATGCTGAGCGAGCACCAAGAACACCCTAGCAACTGCTTAGAAAGAAACTTTGAACAATTTTGCAACTGCGTTAGCAACACAGTGACAGGAAAATGCGCTAAGAACCACTCTATGCCAAACCAGGTTTTGTGTAATCACCACTCACAGTTTGTTCAGGACATGTAAAAAATGAACTAGCTTGAGCGATTTTCAGTTGTTTAATCAGAACATATGCTCAATCTCTCAGAGGAAATCCTGCCCAGTGTGTCTGTGCTTCTATGCTCAATGTTGTGATCTTTGTGATTAAAGCCATTTTGAGTTGCTTTGTTTTGTGTTTCTCTGCAGTTTGTTCTAACCCTTGACTTGATCTTTTTTTCACATAATTACATTTGTGTCTGTATTTTTGTATCTTTCATGCAACCTCTTCCAATTTCCTTTCAACCAATCATGTGCGTGCATATGATGTGACTGTGTCATGTGGCTTGCATGGTGCTGGTGATGTCATCATCCACACTGACGAGCAGAAGGTAAACACTCGGGCCCGGCTCCATCCTCTCATGTACAGGATTAGCCTTCACTCACATCTGAATCACCATATTCATCCCTAAGCAGCCATTATAACTCACTCCTGTCACATTTCTAGAATTAAATCCCCTCAGACAGGTCATGAAAATTCATCCATTCCATCCAATTTTTAGCCGAGACTGTTACCCTTGAGCAACCACTGCGCTTCTGACTGCACAAATGATCTTCCGTGGTGAATATGCAATCAGAAAAAAAAAGTCGATGCCGTGTCCTGCCAACCATGGAAATGACATCAAAAGCTCTGGAGCTGAAAAACATTTCCCCAGAGCGATCGCTGGCTACGACGATCTCGCTCTTTTATGTTCAGTCTAAACATTTTGACAAGCAGCGGGTTTACAGACGCTCTACACTGACGTCCTTTCATCTTGTGCTGCTTTGGATATGCTGCTACCAGTGTACAATTATATCCAAATTAGGAAATCCCGAAAAAATGCTGCAGTAGACGCCGCGAGTGGTTGATCTCAATGGTTTATTTATTTTCCGGTTTCGAGCATGTTTCAGTAACTTTCACAGTACCGCATTTCCTTCCAACGTACCTTTGAACCTTTTAGAGGGGTCCTCCTCTTCTCTCCCAAGTTTGTCCTTTGATGTTCCGGTTGTTTTTGCTTGCATGTAAATTTTATGATGACTCTGTACAGAAAAATAGTGCAACTCTCTTTTCATTGCACAGTTGCTTACTTTGCTTGTACACCTTGACTAATGATATAGGTTTTACAATGTTTCTGTGATTGGAGTATGTTGGTCTCTGTTTTGCTTGTTTTTTTGTAAGACAAAAGAGGCAGATTTATTAGCAGTTGCACCATTTTGTGTCTTTTTCACAAACCACACAAATCCAGTTCAAGCAGGCAATATCTTTAGTGAAATTAGTGCCATGCATATTTAAAATTGAATTGAAGCAGTCAAGTTTACAATGTTTATTAAACAGGTTTCCACTTTAATCAAAAAAAAAAAAAAAGTATAACTCGATTAATGTAACCATTTTAAACATCACGGGGTGGGTTTGCTCTATAAGCCAGTGAAGTAATATAAGCATTTCTTTACTTTTTGAACACATGCAATTGTTTTTTAGTTTTTACCATAATTTGCATTAATATCCAACATTTCTACATCACAGACTTTTGATTGTTTTATCCCAAATGTTGTTTTCATAATGCAAGGCACAGTGTGATCAACAAGCATTGCACTGGCTTGTTCACCAGAAGTGGAATAAGATATTTTATGTACACCTTCACATGCAGTACCTGAACAATCAGGCTAGTGCATTTTTTTTTCTATAAAGTTTATCATTCTCATGTGCTTTGTCAGTTACAACATTAAAGTGTTTTAAGCCATTCAAGCACAAGATAGCGCAAAAGAGATTTCAATGCAGTACTCACATGCTGTGATAGATTGTTTCTGTGCATGCATGCAAAAATCCGTAGCTTGGTCAGAACGCAAGTACCAAATTGAGTTCTCTTTCGCGTCGTCTTGAGCAAATGCACACAAAATTATGCCAGAATTTCCTTTTTGCTGAGTATGCATGTAAACACGCATTGTTTATGACCCGTTCTTCACCACAAGCCCACAGGTCCATGACTTCTTCCACCTGTAATGGTAGTATTGCTCAGTCCCCTCACCTTATCGGCTCAAATGCATACGCACTTGCACTTATTGTGGGATCTACCTCCTTTCAAGTTTGTCTTTCTCCATTTCAAGACAAGTGTGTTTAAAAGTAAAGACATGCTTATGATACTTTACTGGCCAACGGAGCAAACAAACCCTGTGACGTCAGACGCTGTGGTATTGCCAGATGGCAGCGTCCTTGCTTGAAAAGGCTATAACAAAACATCCTGTTTCCTTTAAAATGGTTACGTTAATCGCGTTTGGTATACACTGTCAGTCAAAAGTTTTTGAACAGTAAGATTTTGAGTGTTTTTTTTTTTTTTTTTTTTAAAGAAATCTCTTTGCTCACCAAGCCTGCATTTATTTGATCCAAAGTACAGCAACAATTGAAATAGTTTTACTATTTAAAATAACTGTTTTCTATTTGAATATATTTTAAAATGTCATTTATTTTTGTGATCAAAGCTAATTTTTAGCATCACTACTCCAGTCTTTAGTGTCACATGATCCTTCAGAAATCATTCTAATATGCTGATTTGCTGCTCAAAAAGCATTTATTATTATTATGTTGAAAACAGCTGAGTAGATTTTTCTTTTCAGGTTTCTTTGATAAATAGAAAGTTCAGAAGCATTTTTCTAACATAGAATTTTTTTAGTAACATTATAAATGTCTTTATCATCACTTTTGATCAATTTAATGCATCCTTGCTAAAAAGAAGTATTAATTTCTACAATTTCTTAAAATATATATATATATATATATATATATATATATATTATAATAAAACATGCAAATCAGCATATAAACATGATCTCTGAAGGATTGTGTGACACTGAAGACTGGAGTAATGATGCCGAAAATTTAGCTTTGGTCACAGGAATAAATTACAATTTAAAATATATTCAAATAGAAAACAGATATTATAGATAGTAAAAATATTTCAGTTTTTACTGTTTTTGTTGTACTGTGGTTCAAATAAATGCAGGCTTGATGAGCAGAAGAAAAAAAAAAAAAAAAAAAAATATATATATATATATATATATATATATATATATATATATATATATATATATATATGTGTATATATATATATATATATATATATATATATATATATATATATATATGTGTATATATATGTATGTGTATATATATATATGTGTATATATATATGTGTGTATATATATATATATATATATATATATATATATATATATATATATAAACAGATCTGTTTCCATACTTGGCAAAAAACTGTATGCGAGTTTAGTATGTCTGAATTCATACTATTCATAAAATAGTAGTGTTTAAGTAATTGCTATTTTTTTAACATACCTTCTTTTATGTAAGTAAGGATCATAATCGATTGTCAGTTTGAACTGAATTGACAGAACTGAATTTTAAATTCCAATTCGATTACTGAATTAAGATAGCAAACTGGCTGCAGAATTTCAATTCGAATTTGAATATAAGGACATAAATTAAAATGAATTTCAAAGAATGTAGCTTTTTTTTCTACAAAGCAAAGTGTGTACATACAAACTTTAAATATTGCTTTAAAAAAAGGTTTATAGGCCTTACAAACCAGGAGGACTGACACATAAATTAGCTTTTAGTCTTTTAGTGTATATTTTTTATTATATTAAAAACAGTTGCATGAAATGTTCCTGAAATGTTTTATCGGTGTTGAATTGCAGTTCCTTTAATTTTAGCTCAACTTCTTGTGGTTGCAGTCAATTGAACTCAAATTCTAACCAATGGAATTGAAATCCCAATTCAAAATTTAGCCAATTCTGCTACTTAGCACTCACTAGCAACCAGCAAATTAGGCCATCGTGGGGCGTTTTATTAGATATTACCTAATTTGCATAACGCCTTTAGCGAATCCGTTGCTAAAACAACGCAGTCAGCGTGTGCAAACAAATGGCGCAATTCATTCTTGGTGAATTCCCCCTAGAATATCTCAATGTAGCTGCCATTAAGATAATGAACACACAAGTTCATTTGCAAACGTGTAAACCTCTTATTTTTAGTCTCATTTAATTTACTGCTGTTTGCTCCCTTGTGTATAAGATAATTTCATTCACTGTATCCTATAGGGACAGATGGCTGAGGAGAATGAAATTAATCATGCAGTGCTGCACTTTCATTATTTAAGAGATGAGCGTTTATTGATGACCCTTTAAACTGTCATTCGAGTAGAATAGCTGCTTGTTAATTGAGCTGATTGTTTGGGATTGGAGCTCCTTGCGTCAGTTGGTGGGGCTTCTGCCATTTTACGCGCTGCACTTTTATGACCTCAGATCACATTAAAATTAATTACTACATTTTTATCATTCAGTTTTTGCATTTACGAGAGTGTTTTGTAGCAGAAGATCCATAGAGATGCCTCTCAAAAAAAATGGATCCTGTTTTATGAAGCTAATGCTGTATTGACCAGATTACAAATTTCACTACTGCGGTGTGTTAGGGTTTAAAATCAGGTTAAACAAAAGGTACAAACAAAAAAGATTTGTAAATTAAGATTGTGTGAATGAAAGCATCCCTCTTGTACAGGCTAATAGCTAATTACTGGCTTAATGAGAGTAAATGCCTTCATTTTTCTGCCGCGGTGTACACGCGTAGCTTCTGCCTGCAGTGTTGTTACGTGTCACTCTGCGGCGTCAAACTAATGTAGTGCAACAAACGAGCATTCGCTGGTCATTAAAATGAAATGGATCATGATGGCCCGTGAAGGAGAAGCCTCAGTGAGCAACGCCATAGAAATATTCCCAATTCACAGCGCGCTAATACACACGACTGCTCTATAGGGATGTTCACAGTTCACCGTGACCTCCAAATATCAGCCTACTCATCTAAGGAGGCCCAGCCAACCAGCATGTGTCATATTATTCTATTATACTCACCTATATGGAATCGCTGGCGTGTAGGAGGCTCAGAATTATGGGAGTTGGAAAATTGTCAACTTTTTAATACACGTAATTGGTGGTTGACTGGCATTTCATTGGCCAGAAGTGATATCTACAGATCTGGGTGGCCAATAGTGTAATGCTGATACATACATAATACAATTTAAAGCTGCCGTAGGGTTATGTAAACCTCTGGCTCAAGTCGAATGGCATGAGTTTGTCAGTAATTAACAATTAACGTTTATTGAAAATTGTATTGCTTTATTAATATTATAATGAGTTATTTGTAGTTTGAAGTGACTGCCTGTTTATTTGAACAGTAACAGATGGAGGACTGTTTAAAGGAGTAGTTTTCCCAAAAATGAAAATTCTGTTATTAATTACTCACCCTCATGTCGTTCCAAACAATGTAAGACCTTGGTTCATCTTCGAAACACAAAAAGTTATTTTTGATGAAATCCCAGAGCTTTCTGATAGTGATGGGAAGTTTGGATCATTTTACCGACTCGGGCCTTTGAGTCGTGTTCAGCAAAATGAACGAATCTTTTTTCGAGTCATTTCGTTCATTTTAGCAAAAATGTAATTAAAATGTTATGTGTTGCCTCCCTAACACATCTACTGCTTAAACAAATGTTGATCACACTACAAACAAGATTAAACTATAATGCTATAAGAAACAGAAAATATTAATTCATTGTTTACCTGGGTCTTTTAGTTTATGAGCTCACCTCACCTCTTATATGACAAGTTTTTGGGTTTGAGTCGTTCGTTCATCATGTGACAGCCCCATAAGCTTAACCTATGCAGTCCGAGCCGGAAAGAGAATTGATTAGTTCATCTCTCGAGTCTTCGGGTTCGAGTCGTTCGTTCATCACATGACCGAACGATGAACGAACAACTCGAAAAACCCGAAGACTCAAAACAGGTGAACTAATTCCAGTACAGAACCTAATAGGATGTTGCGCATGTGTGACTGAACGAATCAATCCCAGAGATGACTCGTTCGTCCCGAGTCACATTAAAGATTTGTTCAAAATGAATGAATCGTATCAAAGAACGACCCATCATTACTTTCTGACCCTGCATAGACAGCAACGCAACTGGCATGTTCGAGGTCCAGAAAGATAGTAAGGACATTGTTAAAATAGTCTATACTTTTTGTGTGCAGAGAAAACTAATTAATAAAAATTAATAACTTTATTCAACAATTTATTCTGTGTCAGTCTTCAGCGTGCGTTCAAAAGAGTAACACGACGCATGGAACGTGGTAGTCAGAAAAGGTCAGAAAGCTCTCGGATTTCATCGAAAATATCTTAATTTGTGTTGTGAAGATGAACAAAGGTCTTATGGGTTTGGAACAACATAAGAGTGAGAAATTAATGACAGAATCTTCATTTTTGAGTAAGTGATCCTTTTAAGAAAACTGTTATTTATTTTTGGTGCTTTTACTTCTAGGAAAATTAGGGGAACACAGGGCACAAACTAAGACGTTTTGAATTTCTCAGTCCACGTGGAGTTCAGAGTCTAATTTGTTATCCACATTAATTTCACACTTGTGTAGTACAAATATGTCAATTTGTTTCATAATTACAGAGTGTATGTTTTTTCGTTATATACCTCAAAAGAAAGGAAGTGAAATGTGACGGTATGCCCCGTAGGTGGGGTACATTGTAAATTGTGAGGGGCACGTTGTAACATGACCATATGAGAGCTTTAAATGTTGTCTCAAACTGAAATATTTTGTGAGTAAAATAAAATTATTAACTTTTTCGAATAAACTAATGGTGTTTTTAAAGAATTAAAAAAAAAAATCATTTTGGATTTTGACAGTGAACACATCGCAACTATGCTTGGGACGGCCCTGATCGCAAGATACAGCTATATAGTATAGTTCAAAACAATGTGGGCAAATGAAAAAAAGCATTCAGACATTCAGAAAAACACTCCCCTCCCTCCAAACACAGCTCTCATAGAACACAAGACACATAAACAAGCCAAAATGCTTTACATTTCTTGAAATAATAATTTCTGAACATTAAACATCGATTGTCAGTCTTTATTCACATGTTTCTTGTGGTTTCTCATTAAAACTCATAAGAGTAAATAGTGTAAATAATGTCATAGACTAGCATATTTTATATTGTTACAACTTTCCCCATCAGCGCGACCAGAATTTAAAACTGGTTAGTGTCTTCTGCTGGTTTGTGAAACCATCTATCTCTAATTTTAAATGAATACTAAAAACTGAGATGGAAAAATGTACTTCAGCCAGAGATTTACTTTTACAATTGTAAAATAAATATTCAGTGATATCTTCGAAAGGCTTTTGAATTTTGGCGCACTTTTTCTCTATATAGTGTTGATATGGCAACTAGTAAATACTGTAAATTTGTTTATGCTAGCATGTGTGGAAATATTTAAACCATGTGTGTTACAATTAACCCTGTGTTTGTGCAAAAGAGATGTCACAGAAATTGTAAAAATGAAGCAAATGAAATGGAAGGAAGCTTTATTATACAATATGTACTATGGTAAGATGTTAAATTACACTTTTTATTAGTTGATATTACTGTCAGTTTGACAGTTCTGGTATTCAACATAATGTATCAACTGTATAACGATAGTTTAGCCAAAAATGAAAAATCTGTGTTTAATTGCTCAACCTAATGTCGTTCCAAACCCGTAAGACCTTTGTTCATCTTCAGAACACAAAACAAAGGTCTTACGGGTTTGGAACAACCTGAGGGTGAGTAATTAATGACAGAATTCTCATTTTTGGTTGAACTAACCCTTTAAAGTTATCGTGTCTTTTTTCTAATATCACTGTAACTGGTTTGTTGTTGTAGGAGAGCCAAGTCCCCCTGTACTAGAAGGCACTCTACAACCCAAAGGCAATTCTCTGAAGGTGAAATGGACCAAACAAGATGATGGAGGGTCACCAATCACTCATTATTTGGTTAGATACAAAGCTGTGAGTATCCAAATATGACTACATTTTATGTGATCCTTCTTATTTTGGTTGCAACTTTTTTGGTTTCATGTTCGGTCATTGGTACACAGAGGGAAGACTCAGACTGGAAACCCGAGATCCGCCTGCCCAACGTGAGCGAGTACGTAATGCTGATCGGGCTGGAGTGGGACACAGAGTATGACGTGTTCGTGGTGGCAGAGAACCAGCAGGGCAAGTCCAAGCCCGGCACTCTGACCTTCAGAACCTCTTCGGAGCCTGCAGCAACCACAGGTAACCACCATCCGTTCGTCCCTCCCTCCCTCCTTCTCTCCTCCCATCCCTCCTTCTCTGTGTTCACCCTCACCGCCGGTCTCAAGCACACTGATTTTAACAGCTGACTCAGAGCTGTAATGACACCAAACATGTGAATGCAGTGTGGGCCATCACTTGCGCTGCATGATAAACAGTGAGTCACGCTACATGGCAGATCACGAAACACACGGACAAAACATTTGGCGTGGTCATATGGGATTCTTGATGCCATATTTCTATAACATAAGATTAGTGTGAGATGGCGATGCCAGTCTCCAAGATGGCCGTTTTGGATTTTGCCAAATATGTAAGGCGGGGAGACAAAGGGGCAATTTTCATCACAAACAAGCATGATGACAGTTATTCAGCAAATGCTCAGTAGATTCATTTTTCTCCTTGACCAAAAAAAAAAATATATATATAAATAACGTAAAACATACTTTTATATATTGTATTGTTATTATATTTAGACTTTGTATACATTTTTAGATATATTTTAAATACTAGCAAAAGTATTGTAAAAATCTATATTAAATATTTATAAATGTTTATTGAAATATTAGTACAAAATTAGTAAAGATATTGTAAAAAACAAACTGTATATTGTTTACTATGTTGTGTATATATATAAAATATATTAATATATTAATGATATATTTAATAGATTTATTATTAGTATCCTATTAAATAATAGACATTTTATTAAATACAACTATATATATATATATATATATATATATATGTATATGACATTTTAATATTAGCTAAATTAATGTACAAATATATATATAATTTGTGTATAGTTTATCATTAAAATAGTAAAAATAGTAATGGATAGATTTCATTGATTTTTATTATTATTATTATTATTATTATTATTATTATTATTATTATTATTATTATTATTATTATCATCATCATCATTATCATTATTTATTAAATAATAGATATTTTATTAAATACGACCAAAAATACATATAATATATAAAAATATTTGAAAGTATAGATTATTATTATCATTATTTATTCAGTCATAGACATTTTATTAAATACAACCAAAAATACATGTAATGTAAAAACTATTTGAAATATTAATAAGTATTGTAAAAATGTATATAAAATGTGTGTAATGTTTATCGTAAATATACTGTAGCAAAACTGTGTACTGTTTATTATAATATTTATGTAAAATTATATTGTGTAAATATTCTTTATAAATTATTATAAACTATTATTATTATTATTATTATTATTATTATTATTATCATCATCATCATCATTATCATTATTTATTAAATAATAGATATTTTATTAAATACGACCAAAAATACATATAATATATAAAAATATTTGACAGTATAGAAATATTATATATTAAATAAGAGGTTTAAATAATAGTTTATTAAATACATGAAATATATAATATAGAAAAAATATATATAAAATATATATTTAAAATATAAATTATATATGTATGTATGTATGTATGTTGTTGTTGTTGTTGTTGTTATTATTATTATTATTATATATTACATTAATAGACTTTATTGTAACAAAACTGTGTATTGTTTATTATAATGTATATATAAAATATATTAAATAACAGTCTTTAAATACAATATATATATATATATATATATATATATATATATATAAATATAATAAAATATATGTATATTGTTTATTTTACAACACTATACATTTCTGTGTGTTCATAGATAGATATATAAATTATTATTATTATTATTATATCAAATAGACATTCAAATAAATATTGTATATAAATAT